>NC_052539.1:22647739-22947924 GCF_016699485.2 Gallus gallus | reverse complement strand
CTTCCAAGACCTTTGGCTCCATGGGAGTCAAGCAGGCTGCCAGAGGACCTTGGGATTGTAGCTGATTGGAAAGAGACTGAAAGCTGCAAACCTTTGGGAATACTGACATCCTCTTGACTTGGGAAGAACTATCACCATGAGTAGCAAAAACTAAGACTGGTCCTTGGAGTTGGTAGACAGGCAAGAGTCTGCTAGAATTCCACTTCAATTTTGCTGAAAGTTTAGAAATGGAACTATTTCTGAAAAGTGTCATTATTTCAAAACTCAGTGAAGAACATGTATGAGATTTCTGAACAGCTTTTCTTAGATGTATTCAGAAGCACAAGAATAGAGGATGTAACAGTGTAGCCTCTACTAATGTGATATTAGTGTTATGAAATAAGCCTGATGATAAGCTCTGGGGTAGCTGGGGCTAACACCTGAACCCTCACACATGCAGGAGCAATTTCTATCATTCAGTGTTAATGGGACAATTGGAGCTTATTTTGAAAAATGTGTCTAGGGGCCGCTGATACTACACACAGCTAATCTGTCCTGTTTTGCCTATTGAATGAGAAATAGATACATTTAAGTGTGCAATAAAATAGCACTTGAAATTCAGTATAGATGAATATCAGGTGATGCACATGACTAAAATAATAATAATAATAATAATAATAAATCCTAACTTCATGTACCTATGATAATATATTTTGATCTTATCCTGAATGTTCTGAAGCAAGATATTCCTTTTACAATAGGAAAGTCTCTGAGTGTGTTAGTTCAGTACTCAACAATGTCAGAAGGCAAATTTGATGCTAAAAGGAGCATAATAAAATGGATAGTATCATTACATTGTTATGTGAAAATCCATGATCTCCTTGCACCTTGGGTAAGAGCAGTTCTTGTATCATGTCTGTGTCAGTCCTTCCATCCTACCTGGCCCCAATCTCCAGAAGGCTGTAATGGAACTAAACAGGGCCCCACAGAAGATCTAAAAAGATAAGCAAAGCTATGGAAGAGTTTCTGTATTAGGAGTGATTAAATAAATGTGGATCTTTCAGTCTGGAAAAGAGAAGACTGATAGCTATGGCAGTAGTCTATAATGTGCGCAGATAAGACTCAGTTGTTTCATATTCCCTTCCCAGTCTTGTCTGAGAGCCAAGGGAAATCAGATGAAGGTAGCAGGAGCCAGATTCAAAACAAATAAAAAGACATGGATTTCACGTGGTAGGTAGTTGATCTTGCCTAAAAGAATGATGGATGCTAAAAGTTTGTATTGGTCTAAGGGGAGACAAGGCAAGTTATATAGTAGAGGAGAAATTCACTGAAGGTTAAGTTAGCACGTAGATATCACATCTAGTTCAGGAAGTCTCTAAGTTGAAAATAAGAGGAGCCTAGGTGAATATTAGGGGAAATATCATTTATACCTGTCCTGTTTCTGTACTCTTTCCTGCTTATATACTGATGACCACTGTTGGAGACTGAATACTGCAGTAGAAGAGTCTTTGGTTTCACTCAGTACAGTTGTTTTTATGTTCTGGAATGACTTTCCAGATTAACCTGAATTTGAGGGATTGTGTACTCTTATTCTGAAAAATACTGTTAAAGACTTTGGACACTAAGTCTAAATCCAAAATGCAACTCCTGACCTCGATGTGAACTTTTTAAAACATGGATGGGAACAGAAATTCCCTGGTAGTAAAGATATCATCACTATCAAATAAACGTTCTTCCTGCAGGTAAAACATGGGAATACAACCTGAAAGCAGATCAGCACTGATTTGCCCATGCAATCTATTTTTCATCTGCCCAAACAGAGGGAAGTCAGAAGGTTCCAAATTTGGACTGTTGCTATCATGCTGCAAGAGGAAGGTTGTCTTCTCTGGTCTGACTTAGTAAGTTCAAGCCTTCAGCTTTGTCAGCAATGTGATGTAGTGATCAGCGTTGACGGTTTGTGCAGGTTCTGGGTAATCCAGAAGGATCACCTCTTTCCCATCCCAAAAGACAGTACACACCACTTTGCCTGCTGAGGGCTGTGTCTCAAACTTTTTATTTGATGAGTAATTCACGTGTTGCCACTCTATGGAAGGCTGTTTTGTCTCCGACTCATAGTGGTGACATCACGTTTTGTCACTGGTAGTGATGTGATCCGGGCAACTGCCACCTTCAGCCTTGTATTGGTTCAATAGGTCCTGACAAACTTGCATACAGTATTCTTTCTTTTCCTGTGTAAATGTTCATGAGACTCACCTGGCACAAACTTTACAATATTCCTACATTGCCACTGTTGTTTCCAAAGCATTGAAGCCAATATTCAGCCCCGCACACAGTTCTTTGGTTGTAATCTGCTGATTCATGCTGCTGAGTTGATCGAGATGTTCTTCATTTCATGGTGTGACAGCTGTGCTTGGCCGTCTGGAATGTGGCTTGTCTTTTCACAGAACAGCCATTGATGCTTTGTAGTGCATCCTGGGCAGACACAATGCAGCCTGTGTGCTCAACCTGACAAGTGAGGTGAGACCAGACTTTCTGGTAAGACAGACCTATGTGTAAGCCTCTAGAGCAGATCTGGGAGCATTTCATGCAGGAAAAGGGGGCATAGTCTGCTGGTCATGCTGCCGATTTGTGTAGAAACTACTGTGGCAGGAAATATAGTTACAAATATTTCCTCTGTCTTTATCTCGTAGCTTGCTACAGAGTCGCCTATTATTCTATAAATCTGGATGGGCGTAGGGTAAATAGTCACAATGTTATCCTATTACATATCCAGGTTCTTTCAATGTTCTCTGTTTTAGACAAGAGTATAATTTATTTTCATTCATTTCCACCAGCTATAGAAGCCTTTTCTTTTGACATCTTTGAAGCATAGGTGTGATGGGATATCTTGTGCTAAGAATCGTTTTCCCTTGTGAAGCTTTTGAAGCGTTATAGAATCTCATTTTTTCTAATCAGCACTCTGGTTTCTTGTGGGCTAAAATTAGGCTTCCTGTCTCTGGCATACGAGGCGTCAGCGCGTGTGACCTTCAAGCTGCCATCCGGCCTTGAAGTGCGATTTTTGCATTGGGAAATCTAGAGGCAGCAGCTTTCCCCTTTTTGCAGCAGCAGCAAGATCATCAGAAACAGTCAACTGAGCAGCAACTGCAGGCACATCACTCGCAGGGAGCCATGATACTGTGTGTGCAGAGAGCTCTCCTGCTCTGAAGTGCTGACGTAGAACAGGGCTGATTCTCCACTGCTGCCTGTATTCCTGCAAGGTGACCAGAGCCTTTGCATGAATATTAATGGCTAAACTATAGAATGATGAAGAATCAATACTTTAATCTGCACGAGGATGATGTGCATTCCTTATGCATTGTAAAACGGTTGCACTACAGTGTGTCTGAATTTCACTTGTATGCTAAACTCATCTACGAGCTCTCTTCTTTTGAATTATGCATATATTACACAGCCTGTTGCCTACAACAGATTTATGACAATCTCATTGCGCCTATGCAAATCTTTGGTTTTAAGAAAAAGCATTTAATGTCTTTTCTCTACTGAAGGAGAAAAATCGTTGTGCAGAAGTGAATTCAAAAAGGTTTTATTACTCATGCTGTACTCTTGCTAACTTTCATATTAGTTCCACGTTGTGTCCGGTCAGTCAAATGACCGTGTTTGTGATGCTCTCAGCACTTTGTTCACTGCAGCTACAGAAAAAAATATCCTTTGCCCTCTTTTTCTTTCACATATCAGCCTCAGCAGCTAATAATAACAGAACAAAAGTTACAGCGTGGTATTCAGAATTTTTGGTGATTTTAATTGTGATGGATGAAGAAGAAAAATGGCAAAAACACTCCTTTAGTAGTACTGAGCAAATACGACATGGAACTGATATACAGGGCTTCTATTACAGATCTGTCAAATTACCCAAGGATAATTTGGGGAGCTGGCAGATTCCCAGCTCATCAGTTCGGTAGCACAGGCAACACATGCTGGTTAGTTTTGCTTGGGCTTGACATATGAATGTCTGACCATCACCAGAGCAGCTTAATTGATAATGGACATCTGATTTGAAAATAGGTGTGTTCCCCTTTAAATGGTAGCTATCACATCACGTCACATCACATATGTCACGTCATGTTCCATTAAATCACATTATATGCTGGCATGATGCAAGATAGCATGTTGAGGGGCTAGTGTAACGTGACAGCTAATACCTGCTAACAATTTGAGTGGTGAGTGTTTGGGGCTGAGTGTGTGCCAGCCTTCAGCTGAATGTGTATGAGAGTGCACCGTCCTCTCTCAGATACAGAGGTTTTCTTCCAAGGGGAACTTCATCAGCTGCCCAGCTCCTCACATCCAGCAGTGGTGTGCCATGTCAAGTGACTTACAGCACCTTAAGGGACAGTCTAGGGGAGAGATTAAGGGCTGTCTTTCTGACATACAGAAATTTGACATATATCGCTTTTGTTTCTCGGCTCCTGGCGTATTTTAGGTGCCAGAGCGCTCTGAAGGTTTGCCTAATATGAAAGCTCATAATTGATAACTCAGCTGAAGCCTTGAATAATGCGAGAAAGTTCAACTAAGTGATCAACTAGAAAATTTTCAATAATCGGCAAAACACACTATACTGTTATAATGGTCAAGCCAAGTTTTCACATGGTGTTTATACAGCATCCTTTGGGATCTCCACAGGTTGAATTACAGTGTATGCAAGATTGAGTTACGACCTGAGTAAAAGCAATGGGGAAAGCACACTGCGTGCAGCTTCCATTTTTCATTGCTTGCACTACATTTGCAGCAATGTCAGTACCATAGACCTTGGGGAATCAGAGTCTTTGCTAAATCACAAGGGAAAGTTCTCATGTAGCTCTTCCCAAATACTGACTGTTAGGCAATCTTAGAAACTTGCTATGTAAAGAGGTTCTTGTTTGTTTGTTTGTTTTTGGTTGTTTTTTTTTTTTTGCTTGTAGACTGCAGGGATGCAAAGGCTTCTCAGTTAAACATAATGGAAGATAAAGTCTCCTAATTGGTGAGGTTTTGTCTCAGGACTTGTTGCTTTCTGCTTTCTGCCCTTATTAATATCCTGAATAACTCTTGTGTCTTGCATTATCTATTTAAAGAACTGATTAGGCTGTGTTTTTTTTTTTGTTCCTAGTCTATTCTTTTTGGATGGTAATTTAACGGCAAAAAGACCAGTCATTTTCTGGAATTGCCATGACACGATCATTTAGAGCATAATTTAAAAACCTGGAAAAGTCTGCATCAATCATGCATGTACAGTAATTGCTGTGATAGCTGTTTCTGGGCACTTAATTATTACGAAACATTAGGACTGTATGTCCTTTTGCAATCTTCTTGATAGCCTTTTAGCTTGCACCATATCTGTGTCATATCCTCCACTTCATGGAGCATATCAGTCTCTGAACAGGTAAGTCCTTTTGAATGCTTTTAAATGCTGGTTTCCTTGGGTACTTTAGAAACAGCTAGAGTGGTCATTATACTGAGAATAACCATTTTTCAACTAATTAAATTGATTCTGATAACTCTCAAAATGTCACAACTTCAACACTCCGGAATTGCTTGTGGGAAATGCTAAATTGACGCTGATCATTAATTATAGATTTTCACCCCTTGCTAGAGTTTACTGTAATGAGGTCTGCTTGAGATTAACTTTTGGGAGCAACTTGGATCTGTTGCTTCTGTAGAGTCCAGCAGACCCTGCTTGGAGCTGCTGGTCAGACTGAGCCCATGTTTCAGTCTCAAGTAACATCTGCTTGAAATTTTAGAGACATTCTTAGTATATTCTTTTCCTTATTGGCAAGATTTGTCCTACAAGTTACCAATTTTAGCATTACTGGACTCCAGCCTCTCTTAAGGTTGGCATAACCTGATGGGGGCGTGGGAGCAGTGGTGTTCCAGTGCTGCCTCAGGCAGTGGAATGGGAAGACATCGAAGTTCTAGGGTACACTGGTGTGCTAGAAGTGCAGCCTTTGTTCTACTGTTCCAGTGATTGAAATTAATTGTGGTACTTCCTTGCTGTCATATTCAGACAGGGTAAATTTCATTTAAGTCTCTGGTTCTTGTGCTTCCATTTGACATTGCCCCGGGAGGCTGGAGCCAGTGAAGATGCAACTGCACGTGCAGTGCAGAGTTTGAACGACTTGCAGATGGCAGCAAATGTAGGTGCCTTGAAAGGCTGAGAATTTTTGGTAAAGCCTGTGTGACTCTCACCTTTTGGTGACCTACCAAAATCTATGCACAGTGCAGAGTGTGTCATTTTGGTTGGATGCTTTTCATGTGATTCATTATTTTCAACGTTTTTCTTCTATTGAGCATGGCTGGTATAATTTGTTCATTTAATCTAGTTATTTATTTATTTTCACTTTTAATTTGTTGCGTTCACAGAGATTATGATTTGTGGATGCATCAAACAACTGAAAATATGTTATCACAGCTGTTGTGTTACAGCATAAACAAAGAAGGAGCAAACAGTGGCTTGTTATCTTAAATATATAATTTAAAATATATTGGCTTTAAAATATTTGATTAGCATAAATACCAATAAATTATTTCCAGACTGTAATACAGATATGCAGGCTGTATCACTCCTGAGTTTAGCGCTAGCAATACCAACACTGAACCAACTGTTCTGGTTCATATCACCTACAATGTATTATCTGTCCAGTCTCCATTATATATATTTTCCTTGACTGCACAACTCTTTGAAAGCTTGCCACCCCTTGTCTCCACTCTTATCTGCTACTATATAACTAGATCCTGCTCCTTGCTGTGACTGTCCCATCATCTTCTTTGTAGACATTCTGAAATAACTGCTGTTTATGATTGCTAGTTCCATCCTACCTTTTCTTCATTTTCTATCTGAATGGTCCTCTTTTACTTCATCTATACATTCTAATTCTGCTTATTGAAACTGGGGGATCTTATCTGAATCTTGTTTTCTTTTAATCCTCACCAGGCTCTCCACAATGCATTCCTTTTTTTTCTTATTCCATAAACCAGTGTACGTTGAGTATAGATAAAGGCAAAAATACACAGAAGCATATGGAACCTAACTATTGAGTGAGTAATCTGCAGGGAAATATTTTGACGATATGGTGATTTAGACACTGTAAATGACATAGCAGGCTAAATTCTATAGCCCTTGGCACTCATAATAACATAATAATGTATAATAATTCTCTTAATTTCAGTGGAATGACAGCACCCTCTGGGTAAAGAGGGCTCAAGTTGGCCTCTTCTACCTCAAAGTCAGCTGTCAACCAGCTATCCCATGCATAGAATCACCTGATAATGTGAGATGGGCTTTATTGCTTTGCTTTAAACATACTGTGTTCCTACAGCAACTTGAGCATCAGCTGAAGAAGCATTTTGCTTTGCCAGTCTGTGTGTTAAATCTTGGGAAAGTGAGTACTGTGGGCCAAATGATCTTTTCCTGTTCTGATGCTATTTCATGTTCTTCATCTCAATTACAGTAGGTCCCATGGAGATAACTGTGCAGAGGATCACAATAGCAGTGGGATAACGATGAATGTGAATGGTTGCCTGTAGTAAAAGCCCCAGGTGATGGGGAGATATGTTCAAGATGCAAGTGTTTTGTTTCTAGATGCTCACATTTGTGCCAGCGATTACTAGGAACTCAGGTGCATTGATGTGACTGGTTATATCCCCAAAATGATTAGAGAAAGATGCAATATCTAAAGAGCATAATGTTTAAGTACTTTTATACTTCAATTTGAAAAAAATGTATATTAGTGCTGTTTTCTTTGTCTTTAGTTTAATACTTTGTTACCCTGCAGATTGAAATTGCCTTTCCTTTTTTTCCCATATGAGACATAGGGTCATGCATGAGTTAAGAAACTGTTATTCCTAAATCGAAGGGATGCATGAGGTCTGTCACTTCATCGTACAGGAGTTAATTTCTAGGTGTGATCCAGCTCCAATGTTCGTTTCACTTTACACTGCAAAAGCATTTTCCGTGTTGGCTGAAGGTTCAGTAAGAGAGAGCAGAGAAAACAGAATGACACATCAAGTTATAGCATAATTAACTCAAACTGGAGTTATGTAATGTATTAAATTTTATGTATTTTAAAGTAATATTATTACCATCAACCATGGAGAATGTCAAACAAATTGCTATTATTTTTCCCTTAGAAAAGGACAGTTTATTTAATCCATGTTAACAAATATAAGTGATCTATGGGAGTTTTAGAACTTTAGACTTTTGGTGTAAGGCCTTAAAATTCACCACAGACTACATAAAGATTGGTGTTTTGTCATCTTGACAGAAAGTTTCAGTCTACTTATTTATTTTGAAAATGTGGAGTTTTCCCATTCTCTACATGTCCCAGCTAGAGAGCTGTCTTGCATCATTCCTTTTCTGCCCCTGCTGGAATGTTTGCCACTGCTGCATTCAGACCAGGGAGTGACCTCCACCACCCTTGCTGGCTGTCCCAAGGGAGTAACTGGGAGCAGGGGTGACATGAGGTTTTCCTACTGGTTCTGCTTTTGAATCCCAGCTGCTGAATGTCCAGCTTTGCCTACATAGCTCTGTTACAGATGGGAAAGTTATACATTTCATGCTGGGAGTAGGAGAAATTCTGAGTTACCACTGCTTTGCCTTAAGGAATGCAGTGTTGCTTAAATGAACATAGTGCTGGGGAAGTATGAGGGCACTGTAGCAAGTGCTGCTGATGAACCCGTGCACAAATCTGACAGTTTTCCTTTCAGCTGAGTGTGGGGGAGGCCATTTTCTTGATAAGAAGAAAGCAAAGTACAGAAGAGCTGATAATCAATACTGTGTCCGGCCTTCTATTTTCTCAGTAGCACTGGAATGCATAGGGGAAAATCAGCAGTAATTATTTCATTGTTTTGCATGTGCAGAAAAGGGATGAGTTATGATTTAAACAATCAAATGTTTCATTTTGCAAACTTGCTGCTATTTTGACATGCCCTTTCTTTTCCACCCATTGTACTTTCCCATGGTATCCCATGTGTACGCACACAGGCTATCCAGTGTGTTAGTGGGCATCTGTGCAAAATTACAGACATTTAAACACAGCTGCTGGAGTTTTGCCAGCTTCTATTATTGGTCATGTGCAGAGAATGATGGTAGCAGACAAAGCACCCACTGCAATCTTTCATTGATTTGTACATTTCTGTATTAAATGTTTCTCTTTAGCTGCTAATGTTTTGTTGACTGGAACAGAAGCATCCTCCTAGAGTTATGTAGCTGTAGTAAAAAACTAGATCATCCTGAAAATTAATATTTTGTGATTTATTTCTGTATTCCTTTTCATGTTTCAGCTGTAACACTGGCTGTGATGCTAATGCTTGTGCACATGTCATGGTACAACATGAAATTGCTCTGTGGTATTCTGTCAGTTTAGGTTGTTTAAATTAGCTGCTGGTAGTGACTGTGTAGTGAGCTGATTCCTGGAAACCTGAAAGGAAAACCTGAAACAGTCAAGTTAAAGTACCTTTCTTACACTGCATGCTAGGTGGTATAGACACCTCACATCTGACCAAAAGTTCATATGTACACATGATTAAACACCTAAGTCTATAATGAAGTTTGTGAGTTGTTCCTTTATTTGAGGGGTCAAGGAAATGGTGTCCACTTTTAAAATGAAGCAAATAAAAAATATGCATAGGGAGGAATATATGACAATCATGCTGCCACCTTTTGATCGTAGTCAGTAGTTACGAGTAGTACTTGCATATCTTTACATCCGAAGTAGCAATTCTTAAAAAAGTACATATTTACCTCTACAGAGGAATAATTATTTAAAGAATTGATGCTATAATTTTAACTGAGCAGGCAGCTATGTTACGTAGTGAGTTTGATGTGCAGTTATTTTAAGCAGTTTTGCTCAAACTGTGTAATAACTCATACATTTAAAATGAAAGGACAGATAAAAATGATAAATAAGCAATGCATTGCAACTACGTTCTATTCATTTTATGAATTTATCAGGTCTTTACTGTAAAAATATTTTTATTAAATGTGTTTTAACTCAGTGCCTCCCTACTCTGTCATTAACCAGATCTAATTCTCTTGTTCTCTGCCTCTACAAACCTTGTAGAGGTTGCTCAGAGATTCCTCAAGTGCCTGCAAATCACCTGTTGGGACTGAAGTAACTACATCATCTCATATATTGCATTTGAACTCCCATACCAATGTTGTATACGTATGTCAAATTGTGTAATGGGGCTCCTTCTTGGATAGATGCATATCCCAGCATAGGGGGAATGTCTCCTTTCTAACAGGTGACACAGGTCTATGGTCCAGCACATGATGCTGTGTAGTCCTTGTACTTGAAATATTTTTTTGTGTGTGCTACCAGGTGGAAATGTATATTTTCAATTCCTGCTATATGTGGGAAATAAGAACCTTGGAGTGTTGGAATTTATTTTCAGAAGCATTTAACAAGAGCTGAAACTTTTTAGGAAAATCATTTGAAAGGGAAACCATGGTCCCCCCTACAGACCCGCCAATTGCGTGAGACTGCAGCAGCAACAGTGTGGGAATGGGCACATGGAACCCAGAATCAACACTGTGGTTAGCAGCATGGATAAGTGGTGATATTATTAACGGCTGTAAAGCTCTTATACAAGCTTTGCGTTGCCAGGGGGGTGTGAAATGTGGGAAGGGAGCTCTGGAGCCAGCCAAAGCAATTGGAGAAACTGAGGAAGAGATAAGTTTAGATGGCTTTCGTTTCAGGGCACATTTTCACTTGATACATGACAAACTATATTTGAAATTCTTGGTAATGGGTGAAGAATCTGATTACTAACAGCCCAAGAAAGACTATAATGCACAGAAGTGTTCAAATATTTCATAAGACTGCCTCATGAACAGATTTTGCTCATTTACAGCTGAGTTGTTTGTGTCTGTTTATCTCAGATACCCATTACACTTCCATTTACACTATGACAGTGTTTGGCTGTATCTGATTCTCACCAACTCAAGGCAATTAAAACTGCTGGCCCAGTGTCACTTCTCTTGAAACATGCTCAAGAATAGGAATATTAATTCATCCCAGCTTTAAGACTGAAATGTGTGTATTTAATGGCTTCAGTTATGCTGCAGAATAGACTGATTATAAAAGGGTTAGGTAAGTGCAATTGATGAAAATAAGATGAAAAGCTGACTGTGGTATTATCATCTGGCTGTACTGATAGCTGCAGAGAGATTTCTGGGTACAAAAGTAATATTGGACCTATTATGATAAAGTATTAGCCCAAGTGATGCACACATACCCAATTCCGGCACGCCATCTTTACCCCTTGGTAGCTGTCCTACCTAAAAACAAGCTACTAATATTCACAACTGGTGGACTAGTCTGTGAATGTATAGCAAAATGTAATTTATCACAAAGCGTAGTTGGAATTTGAATAATGAAACTAATGTGTGCAGAGCCTGGATTTTTTGCTTTTATAGAATAACAGCATATCTCTAGGTGAAAAGTGAATGACACAGCCCAGAGTTGACTGCTTCAAAAAGTGTGGTAGGTCAGCTGGGAGAAACTGACCATGAGCAAGTATATCAGCTTTTGGGGGAACCTTTCCCTGCCTCTTCCTGTACTCTTTTTCTTTTTGCAGTTCACTTCCTGTTTTTGTTTACCCACTCCTCACGTGTTAATTTGTCTCATTATGAACGGCCCACATAGGCTTAAACCAGTTTTTGAGCCTAGGAACAATTTTTCTCTAGAAATACTTCTGTGTTTTACTGTCTAATTGTTTCTCTGTCTCACCTGCTTCAAAATGACAACGGGCTGCAAAAGAAATACATAATTTTAATCATGTGTGGTAGCGGTAAGTCCTGTTGATGTCTGGTGCCAAATATGTTGGTAGAGTTCTTTTTAACTGATTGTCATTGCTACTGGTCTAAATTTGGCACCTATACAAATCACTTTGCTGTCACTAAAACAGATAGAAGTGAATAACCTGCCACAGCAAGTGTGAGAGGGTAAGATCACTGTTGGCACCTACTAATTTTACAGCTGTAACTATGAATAAATTGGACTTTTCACAATTTTCCCTGAAGTCTCTGTTCAGCACAAGTCATCCATGGCATTCCTTAGCTGCAGCCCTTATTTCTTTTAACATCTTCATAAAAGTGTACTGGACAGGGATAAATGCTTTGTCTGAACCAACTGTCTTGCTGTTTTTAAAGCAGTTCTTATCTGTTCCAGCTCTCTGTTTAATACCAGCATTTTATTTCTGTTTATTGAATATTATTACAGATAATTTGCTTTTTCTACAGCCACTTTTTGCGTTACCTGTCTTTATGGGCTATCATGAGGAATCTTTCCCTCCATGTGTTCATTAATGAAAGCTCTCACAGCTTTCACATTTGAATAATTTAGTTTAGTTGTTGATGACTCAGATATATAAACCATTTGTTTCTTTCCTTGCAATTGTCCAGCCATTCCAGACCTTAATAGGATCATTCCCTTGGATGTTTCATCTTTGTTTATATGCCAGTATGGCAAAATATCTGTATCTCATGCATTGCACTTGATTTCTGATAATACAGCTACAAAGTGAGTCATTATAAACAAAAAGGCTGGCTTTAGGACATCCGTAACTGCTGCCAAATCTTTTTTGGGGATATGAGTGTGTGCATGTAACCCAGTGAGCCCATCTACCAGCTGCTTCAGATAATATAACTACCTCAAGGTTAAAACTGAGCTCTTGATTCCAATCTTCAACATGGGATTTCTTTTTATTATGAAGTGCTAGAAAAGGATCGCTGTAGAAGTCTAGTCTGACTGTATTGTAGTTGAGTGCAGGACAGCTCAGCCTCTGTCACATCAGATGTTCTTGATCATTTATGTTACAGTCATCATTAGTCATGTCCACATGGGCTCCAGCAAATAAGCAATAACTATGTTAAATTCTTAGTAACATAGGCATCTTACTTGCTCAGCTTACAAAAGAATTGGTTGTGAAACACTCTCTTTTGGCCTTTTTAAGGGCCTTCCACCAGATTCATCCTTTCTCAGTCTTTCTGCTCCGTTACCAAGAAGGCAGAAAGTCTCTTCTAAGTTCTGGAAATTGTGTGCTTGTTCCCAAGGGCTTGATCTCTGTTACTTAGCCTCATTTTGAAGTGCCAAATACGAAGGTGGTTATTCTGAAACAGGTAACTCAGTCCCAAAGCCTAGTGCCTCATTAGGTGAGGGCAGAAATTTGTAACATAAGCTGCTTCTCTAATATGCCCATATAGTGTAATATAATTTGGTCAAAGCTTTGACTTTCTGAGGATGAAATCTGATACACTCACTGCACAGAACATGATCAAAATATTTTGTTTCTCTTGCTGTAGTAATCTAATTGCCGAAAGGTAATATGATCTCTTTTTCTGGAGCATGACATCTAAAATGGCATAATTCGTCTAACTAGGAACTATTTATATTTTTCCATGAAAAGAACAAAACTCACGAGTCCAATTTTATTGGTAGAGAGATAAATACCTCTTTTAATCTGTTCTTGGAAGTTGTATTTGTTTATGCCTGATGAAATAGCATTATATTTTAACCTACTCAGGAACCCATAGAGAAATGTGGGAGCAGATATTTGGACATTTTTCTCAAATGAAAATTTGAAATGAATTTTCACATGTAAAAAAGGCCAGATATTTGTGAATTCAAATCTACACTATTTACCTGATGTCTTTAACTGGAAAACAAGATAAGTGGTAATCTTCTGGATTCTTTAATGTTCTATTTTAGATTATATGAAGAATACATTTAAATATAGAACATGAAAGGAAGGGATGGATGATTTTAATAGTTTTAAAATGACTACAGCGGCGATAATTGTGTACTGTGTATTTAAGTAGACATGGCAATGACTTTTTATAATGTAGAGCCTGTTGGGGGGGCTTTTCTGCCAGCTACTGTTGCGTGCTTTTCTTCCTTGAATGTTGCAAGGCATCTGACTTCTAACTTGAGAGATTTCTGTTTCATTTGTTCTTCCCAACAGTGTCATTCATTCTGTTCTTTGAATGGGCCATGGAAAACACTGCAGAAGTATATTTGAGATGTTCTCTATTTCTGTCTTCTCTTTGGGCACACTCAAGGTTATGTCAAGCTTGAAATTCTTATTTCAACAGAGACAGGATAATATTTTACTGTGTGCTACTTAGCAAGGTGGATGTGATTTCTAGATGGTGCTGCATTAAGCTATCAGTGGTTGTTGTGGTCTTGTGTCCTTCTATCAAGGCCAATTCAGGAACTAGTTGTTAGCGTAGCTAGAGAAGGAGAGAGCTTAGGAGAGACTGCATCACCAACAGATGTTGCTGATGTCATCTAAATAAACCCAAATAGTGTCTTTACATGTATAAGCATGTAAATGAAGGCGGTAACATAATGGATGGATATAAAGGAGCTAGACTGATTTCCCCACTTTTGTGTTTAACCTTTTCAAGTTTATGATGCTTTGAAGAAGGTAGCGTGCAATTGGCAGACGTGAAATGTATCTAAATAAAGAACCTGTTAGTACTTCTGCTTGTAAAACACTGACTTGAGGTGTGAAGTCTCATATAGTTGAGTGTCTTTTTATCCAAGAGATTGCAATGTCAGTAGCTTCTTGTGTGGTTAGCTCACTGAAGCTAATGGCTGATTTATCCACTTCTCTCAGGCTCAGTGAGCAGCAATAATCTCTCCCTGTCCAGAGATAGCAGTAACAGCAGAAGCCGTATTCCACTGCAGGGGATGTCCTGGGACGCTGAACCTCATGAAATTTGAGCTGAGTTTTCCTGGGAATGGCTGAAGCCATCCCAGTTAACTATCTGTACATGGAACTACAGAGGAGGAAAAAACTTGTATGCTCAAGGTGATCTATAGTGATTCCTAAGTGCTTGGAGAGAGGATCTAAATTGTGCTTAATATGAAAAATTGAGTACTGGTATTAGATAACAAAGACATATCAATCCCTTGAAGAAGGTAACTTGAACCTCTGGCATCTCTGAGATCCATTACACATGATTTTGGTAATATGATATTAAGTAACTTATCATTGCGGTGTTGATGGAAGTCAAAATTACCACTAATCTACAGCACAAATATATGCCTGAAATAAAAATTTGCACCCAGGTGGTGGAATACTGAAATTATGTTGGTTTCTGCTGACACTATTGCCATATAGTTTGCTCTCAACAGAGGAGAAAATCGGGGCTGACCATATATTAACAAAAGGGTGTTGCTGCAATTAAGAAAATGGCGTAGGCTGTTGTACAGTAATAATCTCCTGCTGCTGTCTGAGTGTTGAAGAATTTATTTTCTAAGCGGGAGACATTGATCCTGTGGCAGTGTTCTGTTGCCATAACTTTGTTTACATCATAAAGGAAAAATGATAGATGTAATCATTTAATTTATGGTGCTAAAAAGTGCCAATTGCTCATTCTACTGGTATTGATCTAAGCCATTCAAACTGCCTTATGTATCAAACCTCTTAAACTTTCCAATAATTGGAAACCAAATTAAAAGCATAGTTTGGTCAGCATGATATTTCCCAAATACAGTTGTGTCATTGGTTGCACTTTTTAATAAAATCATATGTCCAACAAGTAACTAGTCATTATTAGGTTAATTTTTTAAGAGGTATCACATGATGTAGTAAACCAAATTTAGGATAATAATAATAATATTGAGGGGCTTGACTACACTTCTTCCTAACAGTTCTTTCAAATGGGGTGTTCTTGGATTCTCTTTAGGTAGAGCTTAGTAGAATAGTTTTTTTTTAGAAATAGGATCTTGAGTGCATTTATTTATTTCCATTTTCACTTTCATATATATTTTTATCTGTATTATCAAGGGTTTCTTTGAGACTATGTGTGTATCCATGACCTATCAAGAAGGATAAATAACTAACATTCAATGAGTGTGCAATCTCCTGAGAAAGTTATAAAACATGAAAAAGAAAGTGTAAACCTATTAAGGAATTCAAAGGAGTAGTGTTCAGCATTTGTAAATTCAAATTAGTAGGATCTAAATATAGTGAAAAAACTATTCAGATAAAGTTTGTCTTTAAATGCAGCTGTGTGGGAGCATTAACCTTCAGAAAGTTTTAAATCTATTTGAAAGGAAAACCCACCAAAAACTAATTATGTACCATTTTACTTCCCACCAGCTTCACTGAAGAATGAAGAAATTGCCCTCTTTAGGTCCTTTTCTACAGTTTATACCATTAAAAATAGATCTTTCTTCTGCACAACAGGAAACACTGAAAGCCTGGTTTAAATTTTCAGGAAACTCCCTTTATTTTTGATCCTTTGAAATTGTAATGTTAATACATTTTCAATTAAATATGAACAACTCTCTGAGCATCTCAGCATGAAATAAAAAGGGATTTTGGGACCCTTCCAATTACTAAGGCTTGAAGATTTTTCTTAATTATTTAACTTTTGCAGTATTTTTATTTAAAAAAAGAATTGTGCTGTAAGGCTCCTTCTGAAACAGAGATGAACACGACAATACTCTATTTATTTGCCTTTTTAAGTAATTTATCTGAATGGCAATTTAAGATGTGTTTTTCTTTTTACTATATTGAGTTTTTGCTAACTTTTAGTATCTATGCTGTTTAAGGCAAAAACCTTTGTATGTTCCTGAGGAAAAGACAGGGATGGAGTCAAAACTATAATAATTACATGTTTACTTGTTTCATCACCTGTAAATAAATATGTTCATGTGACTAAGACAAAATAGCCCCCCAAACAACTTGGACAATCAAGAAACAGCCCTGACACTTCGCTACAAAGTGTTGATGAGTGAGAAAAAGGTATTTTATGTGCTACAATGTCTAAGTATGGTGTTAGGTGACAACAGTTAAGAAGGAGCCTCAGTTTGACAGACACTGGCTCTGTGTTCCCTAACTGTAAATAGCAGTGCATGGCAAGAGCAACTAACACTTACATACAGGTGACAGCATCAGTAACAAATCGTTATGTTTGACTGATACTGTTTAACTGTTACTGCTTTCTATCAGTCACATGGAAGAAACAATGCGCTAATAACACCCAGCGTGGACTTTTCACTTCATGCTCTTAAAATGCTGTTTCATTAAATAGCTGTCACCTGCATGGCTGGGTGAGGTTGGAAGTTCAGAATGCTGCCTCCACCCAGCTGTTAGTGCCTGGGTTGTGGCAGATGTTGCAGAATAGCCAGCTTTGGATGCTTTATGTATATTTCTGCCTCTTGTGTTCTACTCTGTTTTCTTAGAAACGGGAAAATAAGCATATTGTTTCCTCTCCTCATGTTTCTCCTTCATCATAACAGAAATACTCTATTGTGTTACAGAAATTTCAGATTTACTTATAGTAGTGACAAATGGGTCCATGTCTCTGAAAATGGTATCAGTTGCTGCAACCTCAAAGTGAGACAGTATGCAAATAGTTTTGGTGTCCCGTAACATAATGCCTGAGAGGTTTTATTTGTGCTTGTCTCATATGTTCATCATAGGGTTATGTTTGAGGTGATTCTGGGTCTATGTTGTGTTACCAGCGCCTGTATAACTGAGAATATAGGTTAATTGTTTCCAGACAAAGCTACATATATGGCTGGTAGAAAGGAGTTTGATTTTTCAGTCAGAAAGCCTCATTCCTTGTATTGAAATTAGTATTCAACATCTTTAGGTGTTCTCTAATGGGTTTATCTTTCTGGCCTGAGAAAGCTCAGAGTGAAAGTCACCACGACTGTATTGGTGCTTTGACATTCAGACTCTCCGTCACTGACATTTGTAGTTACAGGGAGTCTCACTGTAGAAGTCAAAGTTCATCACATTTAGTACTAAACTTTATCACCATATATATCCCCTTTTCTATTCAGAGCATGGAAAATATGTTAGATGGGTTCTGCAAAGACAAATATTACTGATATTTTAGTATGGCCTTTTTTTTTTTCATTCAAAGGAAAAGGTACAGAGCTGGCAAGCGATCCACTGTGAAATTCAGAGCTTTTGTTTCCTGGTTCAGAAGTATGTTTCATGTTGCCTTATTAACTTTTAACCACATGGAAGTGACATTATGTGAATTATGAGTTTACAGCTTGTGAAGTATGTGGATTTTGTGGTTGTAAATTCTGTCCTGCCCGGGTCTTTATACTGCTCCGACTATCAAACATTTGAGGTTTAGCCAAGTATAAAAGTTTGTTAAGAGATCTATGTGGGCAAAGTAACATTTATATCATACTTCTTTCCTTACTCTTTCAATGTGAAGGAAAAAAATCTATTCCTTTCCTTCTTTTACAGAGCTAAGCAGGATTCAATAACTTCATTCCTCACTTGCACAGGAATGAGATTTACTTTTCTAATCATTCTTGGCTTGATGACAGTGATATGTGCAGGTGTGTTACAGTGCTGAGAAAGCCTTGGTGCCTCTGCAGACAGTGTTCATTAACCATGTTTCATGGCTCTTTAGGAATGCAGCTGTTGGAGGAAGAGGGAGCACAGATGGGTCATGGTTCCTTGGGGTGGTCCACCAGGGGCTGCGAGAATAAAAGGGCTTTCTTAATATTTCATACATGGCTTATGGGACAAGTAAGATAAAGCTATGATATTCTTTTGTTGAACTGTCATGCTGAGGAGATGTAATAGATGTGGGATGCATCATTATGCTTTTTATGATAGTTTCTGAAAAAGAGTTTATTCTTTTTTCTAATATTCCAGTCCTCAGATTTTACGTGCATGCTGGAGGTCAGGTAGTTTCTGGAAAAGGTTCGTTGTGCAGCTGGAAGTGGACTATAAAATATATTGTCTGTTGTTTTACCCACATAGGTCTGCAAGGAACCTAGAAGGACACAGAAGCTTGAAAACACTTGTGCATGTATTTTAGTATTTGAATGAGTTTGTAGAAATAAGAGCTCATACATTAAGACAAATAATCTCATGTAAATATTTATATAGATATCAGCATTTGGGGTTACCCTAATGATATATATATATATATATGATTTGTGGTATTTTCTAGTTAGTTTTATGCTTGGATCAGCAACAGCTTGTTCTTCTAAAAGTTCACCACATTCTATTTTATTTTATTTTTGCCAGTGAAAAAGTAATTTTTGAAGCTGAACTTCAAATAAGCAGTTTTGCAGACATTTTGGGAATGAGAATAGACAAGAATAAATATTGAATAAAAATACCTTGTGAAGACTGGGATCTTTAATCAATTGTTCTACCTTAAATAGTGTTTTTTAAAGACTGGATACTGTACTTTTACAGACCACGTGTTCTGAATATCCTTGAGTTACTCTTGAGAGCTTTCATTGATGACAGTTTGGTTTAATTTAGCTACCACTACAAAGAGATTAGGTTGTCAAGAAGATATCATTGGAGGTTTAGGGATTGCTGAAATCCTTCTGAAATGAAAAGTAATATACAGTGTAACTTTCTTTGATAGTTCTTTCATGAAGAAACTGGATGAAAATCAACCACAAGGGAACAACTTCTTTTTTTTTTTTTTTTTTTTGGACAAAAGAGAAAAAAAAATCTTCTCATGTTTAGCAGTTAATAAAAACTAAAAAAAAAAAAAGAAAGGGGAAAAATGAGAAGAAATGAGGCTGCAGCTAATAGCTTAACTCCTTAATGTTGAGCTAGGATTCTTTATTATTATTATTATTATTATTATTATTATTATTATTATTTGCAATAGTCCATCCTGTCGCTTTTGCTTATTTCTGTCTAATCCTTGCTGTTTCTGTAATTTTTGCTGGTTTGATTCTACTTTTAGGTGTAATATGAGTTTAGAGACTATGAACAGTGTGAAACTGGTAGCTTGAGGAATACTGCTTCATATAGGAGGGACAGTAGTGCAGGACAAGTGTTTGCTCAGTGTGGATTGCTCCTGGAGGAGCAAGACCCATGCCAGAAGTTAGTTCATCGTCTAAGTCTGTTTACTGCATGACTCTGCAGAAAGCTGTCAACATTGCTGCAGCTTAATATCGGTGATTTTGATGAGACATTTGTTGAATTGAGACAGTTGAGACAGACACACATAGCTCTCTAATTTTAAAAGATATAAACGAGGAACCCAACACTCAAACACTCTGCATAATTTACTTTTCTAGATCGCCTATTAACAAACACGGATCATTTTGTTGATCTGTATGTGTAACTGAGCAAGCCTTAATGTGTGCAGTCACTTAACTTTATTTGAACGCTCTGTTGTTGATGAGAATATGCCAGGAAAGGCTGTGAGGCATACAACTTCCTGTAATTTTTAGGCAGAGTGGTATATGATCCTGTGCTGTCATAGAATCATAGAATGGCTTGGGTTGAAAGGGCCCCCAATGATCATCAGGTTCCAACCCCCTGCCACAGGCAGACCCACCAACCTCCAGATCTGGTACTAGACCAGGCTGCCCAGGGCCCCATCCAACCTGGCCTTGAACACCTCCAGGGACAGAGCATCCACAGCCTCTCTGGGCAGCCTGTTCCATCACCTTCCGTGAAGAACTTCCCCCTGATATCTAATCTAAACCTTCCCTTCTTGGGCTTAAAACCATTCCCCCTTGTCCTATCACTATATACCTGAGTAGAAAGTTGATTCCCCGAAGTATCCATTACTAAAAAACAAAAACCCCCAGCATTTAAAAAATGTTAATGTCATATTTTTAAGCTAAAACATTTTTTGATAGCTCTAGGTACAATAATAGTAAAGAATGAGTATGTTTGAATTTCCCTTTTTAGTTTTGTTTTTGATGCTTGTATTTGTCTGAAGAAATCTGACTCACTTTCCCAGAGCTAAAATAAGCATAATCCTTGATCTCCCACAAGGAAACTTGGATTCAAAGTCATGTATTTTACTTTGTTTGAGATTAACTAATCCTTCACATTCTATTCCATTCAATTTTCCACTTCAAATGATGTTTTCTTGTGCTATATATGAATTCAGAGCAGTTACAGTTTCCTGGTATACAAACTGTAATAAGACAGAGTTGTAATTAATTTGACCTACCAGCTCGGCCTTGTCTTGTGCTCAAATGGTCTTCTAAAGTCGCAAGTATGAAAACTGAGTTTCTTGTCAACAGAAATGGAATATTTCTTTGAAGGTAATTGTAGAAAGATATTGGCCAATTGGAGGGTCTCTGAAATGATGAACCTGCAATTTCTGACAATTTGTTTGTAATCTCTGGTGGTTTCATCTGTCTTGAGCTGCGTCTTAAAAGCTGTCTCATAGAAAATTGTTTTCGCCACTTTGTATTTTTTTCCTGAATAGCTGTGAATCTTTAGCTGAGTGTGCTGTTAGCCATCTTGTGTAGTGAGCCGCATTATCTTGTAAACATTTAGCTTTATCCTGTGAATTTTGGCAGATTGGTGCCAAACAACTATAATTCAGTTGGCATAGTTTCAAGCAAACAGAATCATAAATGGCTGCAGAGAGTTTTCATTTTGTGTCAGAATGTGTGGAATTTACTCACAAAATCTGCAATAACTTTGTCTCCTCCTGCCTTAGTTCTTTTTGCTCCCTTATTTTCAGTGGAGGTCATACACTGAGGGCTAGGAGCAGTCCTCCTTATAATCATTCATGGCAATATAAAAATGCCAATATATTAGCCATTGATAGAGAGGAAGCTGGTTGTGTCCTTGAATTTGACAGTTCTCTTCCTATGATTAATTCTGAGATTATTTTGTTTTGGTCCTTTTAAAAACTAGCTTAGATCAGGGGCTTATGGCGTGCAGGTTAAGAAGAGCTGAATGCTGGAATACAGCTTTGTACATAATATTCCTCCAGGTGAGTAACTGCATTTCAAATTTGTTTGCAGATCAAAGACAAGCATCAGAATGTGGGTTGATTTAAAAGTAGCAGTAGGCAGCACTGAACTTGAAAAAGTAAACTTGACCCATCATAGAGCTACATTTGCAGCTTTCTAGCTGACTGCTGTTCGTTGTAAAACTGAGCAGTCTGTAAGTTTCCTAATCTTTAAAATGGCATGGTGCAGTTTGAGCCTACATTTCTACACAATATTTGATCTTTATCTTCTTATTCTGAGCAGCAGTATTTGAAGTCTTTATAGGCTGCTGTTTATATTAAAATGTACGGGGGAATGGGAGGAAACATTGTAGAATTCAGTGGCTGGCATGGTAGCTGTCTTTGATTTAAACCCCTGAACAGCACAGGAGATGCTTGAGAAATTCTTTATTGTAACTGAAACATAAAATGAGCCTTCTTCTTACATAAGGCAAATCCCAAATCTCCCTGGAACTGTAATTGACTCAGAATGTGATTAATGTAACTTAATTGTCTTGACTGTACATACATCAGCCACATCACCACCATCTGAGTCCAGGGTGCACTGAATCGCTGTCTAATATCCAAAGGCACTTTAAAGGATGTCATCCTCTTTGTCTAGACACTGACACCTTTTCAGATGAGGAATACCATGTTCAGCCTGTTATACCTTGTTTATACCAAAGATCTGATTGCTGCCTACAATACATTAGGCACATCAGAATGGCATTCTCATTCATCGGTGCCTATCTGAACTGTCATTGGAAGACAAATTGAACAGACTGACACAACCTTCTTCCTTTTAACCTGAAATGAAAAAAAAAATATATTAAAAATATTGTCCTTTAATAGACAGCAGCATATGGCAATAAATTGCAATGCTGCTGTCTGATACAGTCCTAAAGAAGAAAGCAGAAGTACAGTTGATTCACTTAGAATTTCTTTGTGTAAGCTCAGCTGCAAAGTTTGACACTAAATGTCCTTATTGTACAGCTTGTGAGTTAGTGCCCCATCATCCCCCCCACTCCCAGTCATTATGTTTTTGTTTTGTTTTGTGCAGTAAGAATGTAATAATTTCAATCTTTTGTCAGTTTACCCCTGGAATGGTGTATATTGCAGTTTGAGGTACAGAATGGTAAAGGGGTTCAAATTGGTGACAAAGACAGCATATAAATTCAAACATATATGCGTATACATTTAAAAGAACATTTGAATTTTGACAGAAAACGTTGAAGACATGAAATTCATGGTTACAAGTGAAATGTACCATATGTCCTCCAGCACTTAGATACAAAGATCACATTAACAGAGTAATTAAAGGGCACCCTGTTGTGGTTAGGTGGTGGAGGACATATGGTGTATCATGACTAACCATGAATTTTGAGGTTCTTATTGTCTTTGGTCATAACCTTGTTTGCTTTTAACATAATGTAGTTTCTATGCATTAGAATTTGTTTGATGTGTTGGATGTTTTACTTCCAGCGCAAAGTCCTTTTTGAAGTTGTGAGCCTGAAAAATTCATGTTATTTATGAAATCTTCTATTTTAATCTAAAATGATTTAAAACATTAGCATCCCAAAACACTGACTTTCATAAAGGAGTGGAACATGTGTCTGTGGCTGTCCTTTGTTTCACACTTGTACTCCTTTATTACCAGTGCAAGATACAACGCGTGACGTGGAGATGCTTGGAAAGTACAGACAGTTGCAGTCAGATCCTGCAGTTTTTGCCTGCTCCTGAAAATAGAGTAACTAATGTTTTGCTTCTTCCTCTTCCTTTGTCACTAATAGCATGTATTATGCAGTCAAAATTCAGCTGAGAATTTTACTGATGATGTGTAAAGCAAAATAGGATCTACTTTGCACAATTTCAGGTAAAAGATATCCAGCTGGAACTTTAGAAAAAACATTGATTTATCTGTAAACATGTGTTATTCAGGGACCCAGACGGTTGTTAAAGGCACTATATTTACATAGTTGAATATCTAAACATAGCCACCCTCTTTAGATGCAAGTCTGTTAGAGACTGAAAATCTGTGCATAAAAATAGCCTATTGTTTTTAAGCAAATAGAACTCTGAAAGTTTTAGTCTAAGACAGCGAAGTCAAATAGCTGTCTCAGCATGGACTATTAGCTGAAACCAGGCACTTGACATGCTTTTTTCCACCTTGATGGGGCTAATCCATTTGAAATTTGAGGCTAATCTTGGGAGGGCTAGGATGAGGGCCTGAGTACCTGGGAAGATCTAAGTCTATCAGAACTTAAGTCTTAGGGTGCTTGTTGCACCTGAGAGGCCTGATGCTCCAAGGTAGCTGTGTAGGCGCTGATCTAGCTCAATACCTAGATTTCCATTGTGAGCAACCCCTAACATCTGTCCTTTTTACATGTGTGTATGAACACACCAAGCCAGCCCATAACAATTGCACAGTGAATTTTCACCAGCATTTTATTTGGTGAATGTCCTTAAACCAGTTCTGAATGTATAGTAAACCATGAGTTTTCTCCTTTTTATTCCCCAATATTTGAGAAACTAAAGCTGTTTACTTAGAGTGTAAGAAGTTGAGAATATGTATGTTTTTCTTCTGCCTCAGTCCCAAGCAATTGCCTCAACCAACCAAACTATGGTAATACTCTCCTCTTATGTTTTCAAATCAGCTCTGTTTTGCATTGGATACCTGAATGTTCACAGTGTCAGACATTGGGTGTTCCACAGTATTTCTTTTTATCCTTTGAATATCTCATGAAAGACAGACATACAGTGCAGGGAGTGGAGTCTGGAAGCTCACAGTTAGCCATTAGGCTGGAAGTGTTGGATAGTCAGTGAGTTAGTAATCACCCCATAACATGGGAAATGCAGGAAAAATATAGTCCTGACCATATTTGGCTTTCCAGATGTTTTCAGGAGACTTCAGAGAGGTTCTGGTCGTTGTCTGCTAAAAAAATTGAACTACTGGAAGTTTTCAAAACTATGTAGCTACTCATACAGCTACATTTCTGATATATTTTTCTTTTGTTTGATTGGTGTTTTGCCCACTATTTTAAATAGAAAAATGTTTAATTTAGCCATTTGATATTTTTTGTAGGAACAAAACACTTGTCTGGGCCTAGAACAATTATAGTCTGTAATGTCTGGATAATGCAACGTAGCCAAGTGTAACCTTTAATTAGGTTTGCCTTCAGACCATTGCCAAATGAGAATCAGAATTCATACAAGCATCCAGATCTCCTTTTTGGCATCTTTTTTAATAGCTGAGAGAGCTTGTTTTCAGCTGTTATTTTATGCTGTTGGCTCTACAGGCACCATTACTGCTAGTGGAAGTTGTAGAAGAAGGTTTTATTTCTGAAGGGCTGTTTTACAAATGGACTTCACTGAAATCAAAATTTCCTCAGTGGAAATTTTCTGTTGATTTCATCTTGAAATCTAATGAAAAGAAATGTTCAACTTAGGGGGGAAAAAATGGATATTATGATTGTTTAGTCTCCCAAATGGTGGGGCAGTTCATTTGGTCTTTATGATTTCTTATTCTTTGTTGCATTTTCATATACAAAAATTAAAATGTGAACTATTCCATTTTTCTGCTTGAATGGAGCATGTCTTAAAAAGAATTATCTGGGGATCTTTTCATTAAGTGTGTTAAAACCTGTAGCTCTCATCCAAAGATGTACTTCAACATCAACTCTCTGGCATGAGAAGTTAAGTCATATTTTCTTTCTCCCTTTTTTTCTTTTCTAATCCCCTCCCTCCACCCCTTAAACTTGTTCTGGTTTTGGAAATATTTCTGTTGATTTCCCTTATATATATATTTCAAAAATTAGGATTAAGATGTATTGTTTAGCAAGCCAGTAGTGATTAACTTGCTGAATTATTTGTTTAATTAGCAGTCTAAACACACAAAAATAGAAAAACTGACATAGATAATTTGAAAGAATATGCAGTGTAAGACACAACTCCCTGTTGAATGCAAAAGGCAGTGGTCAAGGTTATGCTAGCTGCATATTATGCTGATCCCAGGGTCAGCCAGAAAGAAAGCATGAGGATATATCCTCACAATGTCCCTTTGGTTTAACAAAGAAATATGCTGATGCTCCACAATGTTTCTTTGGGATTTAATCAAGGACATGAAACCTGAAAAATAAATAATGTTTTGTTTAGGGAAGCTTATTGCAGAAGCTACTACCTTTTTTTTTCTTGTTCTTTTTTTAAAAAAAAAACTTTCTACTCTCCTTTTTTTGTTGAAAATGGTTATAGTGGTAAATTGAAAATCCTCTGAGCAATCTTATGCTGAAATGATAACAAACTCTTATTTTCTCTGTCTTGTAGCAGTGGCTAATGAAGAGTTTGGCAAATTTCAGCACTACTTATTTCTGGTACTGAGTTTGCTGTTTGCCTAATCTCCATTAAAGGAAGTTTAAGGGATTGTTTTCACTTAGTAATGAAATTTGATTGAAAAAAAAGAAGCCTTGTTAGATTATTATCACAGGACGATTTTAAATAAAAATTCACGAAAAAGAAATAATGGAAATGTTCATATCTTCAGTTTCGTTTCTTTCTCTGCAGTTATTCAATTGCAGGATTTAACCTACTTGCAAATGCAAGGAAATATATGTCAGAAGATTCAAACCTTTAGTTTTTCTTAACTGCTGTTGCATTTAAATCAGTGCCTGAACGTTACTTTTAAGTCCTTTGTATCCTTAGGAGTATTTATGTAGGCTGCCAGGGAACCACCAACATTAAAGAGGAAAATAACTTCTGCTTTGTACAGAATCCTAAAAATCCAACAGAAACTTAACAACTGTGGTTAAGTATTCAAATCCAACTGTTTAATGAAGATGTATTAGCAAGTGAGTTTTCTGAATGTCACTTTAACATCACTCTTCTCAAGGCAGCTGTTTTTACAAACAGGAAAAAAAACAACATTGTAAATCAAAGTCTATTTGGCAATTTACAGTGGGAAATGAGAATACTCACCAGTTCAACTTACAGAGCTCAGTGCCTCGGCTCACTCTTAGGTATACATTCTGTTAAAAAGAAGGATGTGATCCCAAAGATTACACTGAAGATACATCAGAAGTACTGCGAAGGTATCAAAACCCATCTGCAGGCACAAGTGTCAAATATGTTTGCCTTCACATAAGGGCATTTCTTATTTTGTGACTGGGGTTCAGGGAGGTCCTTGTGAAGTGGGTTACCTGATCATAGCTATACTTATACTTTAGGCTTTTGATTTTTGCTTACACATTTTTTTTTAAAGTCACAGTAGTAGAAGTGGTGGAGTTTACACAACTCTAAACATTAACTTCTCACATACATTTAGGAGGCAAGACAGATGCTGTAAATGAGCAATGGTAAAATATTGGAATAACAGCGATGTATTGGGAGTTTTGTAAACATCTATTTATAGTGTGCTTTCTTCTCCAAGGATTGGGGGAATAGAAGCTAGGATTTTCTTCTCTTCCTTGATGAGTGTTAGCAATGCATATTTGCTAAAACAGTTTCATATGCAATACCTTATGGTATGGTACTCCTGGTACAGTACCTTATGGCATTTTATTTAATGTTTGTGAAGTTTTCTGATTGCTTCCCAGATAATTTATTTTTATTGGCAACTAGCTTTGTGTGCTCATATGGAAATGAAACTGAAGCAGGATTATTTTATGTATCTATAGAATCTCCAAACTGTTTAGAATTAATAATAAACTGTTTAGTTGCTCTTTGCTGCTACTGAATATGACTTTAATCAGTTGAAATCAAGTGTGTTTTTTTAACAAGTTGGAGAATTCTTGTTGAGAAAAATTACATACTATGAAATTAAAATAATACCAGGAAGATAGAAATAGAAATGTCTTAGCTAAAAATGACAAGAAATGAATGTTCCTGGAGTCATTTTCAGTCCATCTGTACAGGCCCAAGATCATGTTTTCTATTTAGGCCATGAAGGGTAGACTCAGTGCAAGTTAGAAATGTTATTTCTTACTGTTCATTGATAAAATATTCCTAAGTTATATTTATTTTTCTTATATGCATCAGTTCATCTGGGCACTTGCTTTGGTAGCTGCTCTTTGTTTGCTGCCAAGTATAACTGCAAGTCCCAGAGCCATCAGCAGCTCTAGCTTTATAGACCCTTATTTAAATCACAGTTAAAATCCAATCTGAGGTAACACTGCTATTCTGCTTTTATAGTGTAATGTCTCATTTATGATAAAAAGAGAGATGACTTATCAAATAAAGAAAATTTGTAAGGGCCTTTCCAGCATAAAAAATATAACCACAGTTATCTCTGTTTTAATTTAGAAAATACTTGCAGCACTTCAAGTAGGATTATTAAGTTAGAAATTCTTTGAACTGAAAATATATTACGAAGGTGTAAAGCATTGTACAGCGTTTTCTTCAGCAGATGTTTTGTTGTTTTGTCACTGATTTTAATTAAGAACCATGTGCCTAGCCATTGTATTTTATATGGTCTAGTCACGTATAGGGTCATTTTACAAACTCCTTCACCCCAGAGGAGCAGATGGTTTGAAAAGCTAGACTTAGTGTGACAAAATCCAACATCTTGCTGCTTCCATTGTTCAGAACCTTGCCCTTGTTTTACGTGGCATGCTATCTAATGCTCTGCCTGTTCCACTTCTAATTTGCTCAAGTGGAATATTTTTATTTTCTGTTGCATTTCTTGGGAAACTGTGTCAGAAACCATATCGAACTAGCTTAGCTCTATACTGAAATGATGTTTCCTATTTATTTATTTATTTTGCTTTGTCTTTTTCTTTTGCTACAAAGCCAAAGGTTGTTTTGTAATTCTTTCTTGTACTTATTATATTTCAAGTTATTGCTAAGATTCATAGAGAGTCTCAAGAGAGTTGGAAGAAGGTAGATATAGGTGAGCAGCCAGGAAAGGCAAGAAGAGAAAACTGCAACAAGTAATTCCAGAAGTAATAAAATGGATCTCTTAGAGACAAGGGGTTAAATATGGGTATACGAAGAGGCATCTTATATGTTTTGCTCATTCAAGATATACTTCAAATGCCAAAATAATTTCTTCTTCTCTCTTTACAAATTGATTCCAATTTGTTAGTCAAAGATTGTAATGAAATGACTCAAACCATGCTCTTGTTTCACCAAGCAGTTTGTTGCAGCATTTTTATTAATTATATTCAGACTGCAAGAACTGTCAGAATATAAATTCCTAAGGATAGTTTGCCAACATCTATCACTGGATTAGAAACAGCTCTGCAAAACCTTCAGCAAAATAGATAATATTCCATCATAAAATCAATAGAACTAAGCATTGTCAGCATAGTGCTAACAGTTCCAGCTAAAATAATTTATAATTTTTAAAGAAAATATATTGTAAATAGAAGACAGGCAGCTTTTTTTTTCCCCCTCTGGATCCACCTTGAAAAATACAACCCCTAAATAGGATCAAAATGTAAACATTTTACTGCTAGCTTGTGTTTGTCAGCCCAGTGTGACCTCTCTCCCTTTACCCCTTTTTTCCTACCACATTTTCCTGAGTTGAATGGATAGAGTTTATCTTTTGTGAACTATACAGTGGTCTACATACTGATCACTTTGCTAATGGCATTGGCTGTACACAAGAAAGTGTCCAAAAGCCTATTGCCTCTCCTCCTTCTATAGCGAATAACTGCTTTTAGGAGGACTGAAATATACAGGGGAAGTAAAATGATATCTATGCTCTTAAGAATGCAGGAAGTGCTACTTTTGTTGATGCTGAGAATATTGCACACAACTGTGGTCATCTGGTATTGCATCTCACAGAGCAGACTTTAAAGTAGTAGTCTTATAAATGCTGCAGTGACCCCAAAAAGTCAGTCTGGACTACAGTGTATATCTGAGAAGCTTCTGAGACTGACAGATGCTAGATAATAGACTTTTAGGTTCCTTTTTTGGTGGTCAATAATCATCATGTTTGAAAATACACCCCCTCTTCTTAGTTTGAATGACGTTAGCTTCAACTTTCAATCTTGGATCTTGGCTAGAAGATGGCTAGAGAGGCAGGATTTATTCTGAGGTCCATTGCTAGGGTACGTACACTGATTCCAGGACTGTGTTAGGGTTTCACTGGACTCATTGTTACTTCAGAGATTTCTTAGATGATATTACTTTGATTTGTATAGATGGTCTGTTATCTTTATGAAACTGTAAATTCCTTACTTGTTCAATATTAGTAAGTAATTACAAAGTCAGATGAAATTTAGGCTGTCTTGATGCACCAGCTTTCATATAAACATATACCTATTCACTATCTTATTTTCTGTAATTCACACTGCTGAGTGTTTGGCCCAGCTGGGATGCTAAATAGTTGTCATACCTTGAAGATCATCCAGGTTCTAGAAAGAAGTGTGATAGGTCAGTCACTGAGAAGTCCATGTTCTTGATGGGATTTTGACTGTAACTGTGTGTAGTTGTTGAAATAATTTTCTTCTGTAAATTCAAGGCTTATTTTTTCAGGGCATCTTTGAACCAACAGTTGGGAGCAGTGATCTGCCAAACTGTAATTAAAAGGAAATAGACTCATTCTAAGTGTAAACAGTGTGCTAAAGGTAATAAAAATATGGTCCTTAAACAGAACAGTCTTGAACCCTGAACAGGATTTGGGTTTGCAAGGAGTTTAATTGTTGTGGTGATACACAGCATCTCGCAGGACTATGCATTTAGTGTCCTGCAGTAACACATGCAGTTTATATGGATTTGCCAACAAATTCATGGAATTTTTGTCCTCAGCTGTATCAGCTCCCTGTTGCTTGTTAACATATTTTGCCAGGAATTTCATGGCATTTTTAGGTCCTCAGCTGTGTATTAATCAACTCCCTGTTGCTTGTTAACATACCTTCTTTGCCTGTCTGTGATCACAATTTATTCTTTATGAGCAAAATTTGAAAATGTTGGCATACCTAAAACTAAGGTCCTAACTTTCTTTCTTCTAAAGGCAAAAGCTGTTTTGTTTTGTTTTATATTGCTATTTTATTTTATTTTATTTTATTATTTTATTTTATTTTATTTCATTTTTTTTATTTATGGTGAGAAGGATAAACCATGTTAACCAGAGAGACCATGGAGTCTCCATCCAGGGAGTCCCGTCCTGCTCGCACTGAACCTGCTCAGCTAGGTTAGGCAGTCTCCAGTGGTTCTCTCCCAACCTCAGCCATTGCTTCTTTAAAGTCCAGTAAGCCAAAATGAATGAGAAGCAGAAGATTTTCTTGGTTAGACTAACAGCTTGCTATTTAACTTAAAATATGTACAGTCATTTTCTCTGAATCACTTTTATAATTATTTTGATATATTTTGTCATGTATTATCATTTTGAAATATTGGCTCATTCAGAGACGTTTTTTTGTTTTGAAAATGTCTTTTTGTTATACTTTGAGGATGTGTAATGAAAACATAATGAGAACATTTGCCTATGTAGTTTCTAAATATCTTTTATATGAATTTCTTTGCACTACAAAAAAAACCCAGCCCTCTTATAAAGAAATAGTTATCAGTGAATTCTTTTTTTCTGAGTGAAACCCAGACAGATATAAAGTGTTTCTCTAATAATTTATCTCCATGTTTAATTTTTATTGCATTTTATACCTCTACATAACATGAATGCTGGACGTCCCAGGATTTTTTTTATTATGTTGCAGTAATGCCAGGAAGTTCCTGCAGTTAATTTTTAAGGCTGCATACTTTTAAATGAAAATATAGCTTCTGTGGACAGTTGCTGGAAAGACACAGGTTCATATGTAAACAAAACCTGCTAGAGATGTTCTGTTAGCAATTTTTCCTTTATCCCAGTGGGATATTTCCTCTCTTCTCTATTTCTGCACCTGTTAATGCGATCAAGTTATAAACCGGCAACTGAAGTGACTTAAGGGATCTTGTGAAGACCCTTCGACCACTCTGTTCTTTAGAGTCCAGTCCTACAAACACATACGGAAGAATGTAGGTAGGACATCCTACAAACACTGAAGGAAGAGTGTACTTGGACATCTTAATTTGTCCTCATCACCTAATAACTCCAGTTTTGCATTACACTTTTATATTAATGCTTTTTTTTCTTTTTCCCCTGTAAACTATTTGACTGTGTGTGAGACTGCTAATCTGAGCTGTAGGAAAATATAACCAGTGTCTTTGGTTATCTTATTTCAGGCCTTCAGAATTTTGAAAATAAAAAATGTTACATCAACCATCTATACGTATCCTAACCCTGGAGAACATTCTTCTCCAGAACAAAAACAACCAGGAGGTCCATGTTATGTTTCTAGGAAAACAAAATAAATATGAACAACAGTGCATCTACCATCATTATTGGTTACTGTTATTGGTAGCTGCAAGTCTTCTGGACTTGTGAAGGTGACCTAGGTGGGGCTGTAGTAATTGTTGGAGCACGGTAGTATGACATACTACTATCTGTATTTTTTTCCGGGTCACTGCCTAAGCTATTCCAAATACCTACAGAGTGTCTGGATTTGCGTATTAATTAGTCTGAATCAAATATTCATCACATCCATGTTGATGGGATTGGTTGAAGATCTGATTAACCTTCAAGTGGTTTATTCACTAAGCAGTTTCATGTCTAACTGAGGGGATAATATCCCTTCTATCTGTATTTCTTGTTCCCCTTACACAGAATCGCTCCAAAGAAATGTCCAGTCTGAGCCTTCATTGACCTTGTTTAGCACAGTGTAAAAATTTAACATAGAGCAAAACTATCATTTTTGGATAAAAGAAAGAGTAAGCCACAATATTAAAAACTGTTGGCTTTGATTTTGGAGAAAAAGATGAGTGACAAAAAAACCTGAAGGTTTTCTATGCTTTATTCTTAGAAATCTATTACTATGATTCACTAATAATGGTCTTTGGCAATAATGGTTATGTTATAATAGAAAGAAAGCCATGTGAAAGTAAAAACAAGCTTGCACATGGTGTGGGAGGGGAGCAGGTCACTTCCACTAAGTGTACTGAGGCCTGCAGAAGAGTCAGCCGCTGTACTACAGCCGGACCTTTTAGTGGAATACATGAGCAAAGTTATTGGAACACTAATAACCTATTCAGATAGTCAAAATTAGTAAAATGTTCAGTGTGGTACAAAAATGAGAGTAAGATCTCATGTGTATTCCTAAGGAGACAAATATGAGTTCTATAAGCATAACAAAACCCAAGCAACAATGCACAATTTGTTCAATAAAATCATTAAAAATATTGTAGTAGTATATTGTCAACATGCACTTATCAAGAAAATGTACCTAAAACAATAAGCTGCTTTCAATAAACGAGTCTTTAATATCTCTAAGCATTAGAAAATTTAATTTCAATTTTGGTGTTGTGATGGGGAAAGTAAATTAACTTGTGAAATTAATCATTTTATTTTTAATGAAAAAATATAAATACAGAAGCAATTCTTAATCTATTATATGACTTGAGGGGATGATGACTTATATTAAAAATACTATTCTGCTGGAATTTCTGCTACTATGTGAGATAATTTAATTTGCATCATTTGCATATGAAAATATGCAGTGAACTAGCAGCAAAATAACCTTTACACAATTTTATAATAGCATAAAATACATTACACTTTCAGTTATTAAGCATAAAAATGCTCTAATTTTGCAAAGAAAATACTTTATATAATTCAGAAAAAACTGAAGTTAAAATACTTAATAAGAACTTGTATCAGATCCTTGCAATTTGCTTTGTTATCAGTCAGAGATCTGAATTAGTTAAAGGTATTTTCAATTATTTTATTCTGTGGCTTTTTAATTAGTTTTCTAATGCAGAGGTGCATTCTGTGCTTTGCATGCTTTCCAGTAAGGCCATCTTCACAATAGCCCTTATAATCTTCTAGAGATGGACATGATACAATGGCTTGTATCTACGTCTTACATTCCTGTTATGTGTTATTATCTTCCTATGGAATAGTCATTTTTCTCTAACAACCATTCTTCACTGTCATTTGAATATCTTGCTAATAAATTAACAATCAGCATTCCTCATTAATGCCTGCTTTATTACTATCGTTGAGGACTCTTAGACTGCTTTTAGATACAGAAAAGGTGGGCTATTTTTCATTATTATTTTGTCTCAACCCCTGGTACATCCATTGTGATAAATGGATTGAGAGCGTTAAGAGTTCTTCTGGAGTAGGTTTGGATGAGGAGATGATCAAAAATATGCTGATGAAAATGCTAAGAAATGTCCTTTCCTACCTGATCTTAATATGATCTTTGGGCACTTTGGGCATGCTTCCTAGATGCCTAATTAATGGTTAGGAGCTGTTCTATAGCTTATCTTAAATTCATCCCTATTATGATGTACTTTATCATGTATGGGTTTTTGTTTGGTTTTGAATGTGGTTCAGTCTGTCCTTTCGTCTCTGTTGGGTGAAAGAAATGGTCCTGAGTCACCCTAAGCACATGCTGGTATTCTAGCCAAAGGGCCACTTTCATGGTTTTGAAAATGTTCATGATAAGAGTATTTCTGAATTTTGGTAGCCAGATGATTCTCTAGTCACTTTAAAATTATATTGCTTATTTTCTCAATCCTCTACCCAGATAAATGAATCCAGGCCCACTCTGTTGACTCTGATAATACACTGGCTAGATTTTATTCTTTTCTGTTGAGAAAGCTGCTGCATGTTTCTTTCTCCCCTTAGCAGTGTGTTATGCAGTCCTTCCCCATCACGTTTATTAGAAACAGCCTCTTTCCAAAAAGCTGGCACTCTCCTCCTGTGTTTACAGAAAATTTCCCAAGCATTTGGCCTACAATTTAATTGGCTTCTGGAAGGTTTTTTTTCTTTTTCTTTTCTTTTTTTTTTTCTTTTTCTTTTTAAAAAAATAATATATATATACACACACACATATGTATGTATACATATATATGAAGATATCTTGTGGAGGAGGTAGCAGCGCCTTGTCCTTAGTGACAGCAGTGAAAATTTGGTGAAAGCCAAGAGGAAACAATGTGAGATGAGGAATTTCTTCCCGCTCCTACAGCTCTTTGCGTGTGCCATTCACAGGATGCACAGCCCAGAGCAGAAGAGGAAAACTTCCTTTTTAATTCTTCTGTTTAAACTCTGTTTTGAATAGTTTCACATATTCCAAAGTTGCTGTTTTACATAAACACAATTATTATCCCACTGTAAATTGAAGTTGCACAGCTCTCATAATATGTGTTATAGTACTACTGCCTTTGTTATCTGCTTCGGGTTTTCCTTATTCTGTGAATTTTAGGCAGTAGAATGGAGAATAGCTTCCAAGAAGGAAGCAACATAAAATGAAATGTTGAAAGACTGATAAGAAAAATATGCAGATCAGATATAATTACAAGTAAAAGTACTTTTTTTTTAGTTCTCCCACTATCAAGATAAAATGTAAGAGGAGACATGTTAGTTCTATTCTGATGTTGATTCCTCATCTTCCCGTTTTATCGCACAGAAGGATTTCATTCTGTGGCACAGAGAGTTTACTTCTGCAAAGATAAATGGATCACAAACCTTCACATTTCTTAGCTTTTGACAAACTAGAAATCAAATAAAAAAATCTATTAAAAGATGAATTAGCTTGATGGTCCTGTATGTTATCAGAATAGATGTACACACACAAGAAAAATGCATTATCTCTATCTAAAATGATAATACATGGATGTTAACCTTTTAAAAATAAAATTAAAATGCCATTTTCTATACTTATATTACAGAAGGTACTAAAATTTTGGTAGTGTGATTCTATGTGGGGTTTATACTGCCTAGCTAGTAAAGGAAACCTTAGCTTGTTAAATAAATACTTTCTATAGCAATACAATCTCTTTAGTTGGTCAGCAAACCCAGGGTAACTGTGATGCATCCTTAAGAGTGACTTCTATAAATTTTGCAGATTAATTAGGAGTGAAATAGAAAAAAAATCCCCTTGAAAAGGCCAAGGGGAGACAAAAACCTTTTACCAGATTTATCTTATATATCTCTAGTGAAACCCTGACTAGCCTGAAGCATTCACAGTAAAAGCTGGAAGAGAAGAACGATCAGTGTTGCAGTCAGTCACACAGTAATTCCTCTTGGGAAAACTCTGGACCCAACTGCCCCTTCCATCAGCATCTTCTTGTGATTTTAGGCCAGGTCTTGACAGACTATTTTTGTTGCACTGTAGGCAGCTGGCTTTTGGAGAGTCCATGCCTTTCTTCTAGAGAGACCAGGAATCAAAGTATTTGTTTTTCTCTTCGTTTTTCCCACCTCCATGTTCACTGCCTGATAGATCAGTGCTGCAATTTCATAGATTTATTGGTCTGAGTGTATAAAGCTCTGTGTGTGTGATTGCCAAATGCAGTACCTCAGTGTTCTCTCTCTTTATTTTTTTTATAACAAAGGCTAACCTGTTCTTTCTTCTTCATGCCTCAGGTATAACATTGCCTTCTCTTCTAAGTCTTATGGATTTCTGTAAAATATATGTTTTGTTTTAATACTTATTGTGACTCTCTTTTGTGCATTGATCTTTATATCTTTCCCTATAGAGTTTGGAATTATTGTGACTAGTAGATTTCCTGAGGACAAAACCTGAAATCCAGGTTTATGTACCTGAATTGTGTCTGCTTACACTCTTTTGGCCATGATTACAAGTCTTTTATCTGAATTTCAACTTTTTTTTTTTTTTTTTTTTTTTTTTTTTTTTTTAAGATCCAATGCAGTTAGATGAGAGAAAGTGGGCCTTTTGGTTACCCTTGCTTCCTTCAGGAATGGCATCAGGCAGAACTATTCACCAAGGTTACCAGTAGTTCTGGAATAGTTTCCATCTGTGCCCCCTCTTTAATGGCTAGATGCTGATAACCAGAACAGCGTGGTTGTGAATACTCCGAATACTGAATTTTCTCTGTGTTTTTAGTGACAGTTGAGCTGTTTGAGGATATATGACAAAACATAACTGGCGTACGCTAAAGGACTTGCATCAGATAGATACTTTCGATGTCACATACCTGGCATTTATTGGAATACCTATTCTAATTGATGTCACTCACATCCAGTACGTGTCTCTGTGCGACTCTATGTCAGTTCTCTTCCAAAAACTGTTGTCTGCTGCTCTATTCTGGGCGTTGATAGGAAAGAGACCATTTTCCTGTTACCGAAAAGAGGCTTCCGATGGCATGCTGAAACCGTTATTTACTGTCCGAATATATGTAGGTTGCTCTGCAAGTAATGCCTCCTATTTATTTCCATGGTGACTGCAACAGCTACTGAGAGCACAATAGCACTATTTGATAGAGAAAATTATGGTACAAAGCACTGTTTTTCAACAGCTACCACCCTTAGCTATGCATTTTCACCAGCAATGAATATGAGCCTGCATGCCACAGTCATAAACATCTGCACCAGCAGTGGTGACCCACTGCCGCCACTGCTGCACCATCTCACTGTGCTGACATCCACTGTTTGGTATTCCTGTGTTTATTCTCTGTGGCTCCCGAGGAGAATCAGCAAAGCAAGCCTGCCCTCCTTGCTGTGGCACTGCCTCTGCAGCCTCAGCCTTTCAAGTAGGGTAAATGACTCAGGCCATCTGTATTTACACTAGTTCTCTTACCAGTTCCCAGAAAGATCTTACACTGCTTATATATACAGCTCTTTAATTGTATGGAAATTCACCAGTCACAAATTTAATGAACAACTTTTCTTGTATTCAAATGAATAAGACGTTGATGACTGCTTCTTTGTACACAGCAAATGGTACTTATATGAAAGCCACAGTAAATCAACAGCGGAAGCTGATTTAATCACTAATTTGTTGCGATGGCTGTTCCCATGCTTATCATAACACTGTGTATTTAATTATCTTTCACTCTAATGCAGGTATATTTTTTTTGGTTATATCTCAAAGTAGGAAAACTGTTTTTGAGTTTTTCTGCGTGGTTTTCTGTTGTTGTTGTTTGGGAGGGTGGAGGTGTTCTTTTTTCTTTTTCCTTTGCAGCTGGTAAAACTAGCAGAAACTAGCATGTGTCTAGTGATTAAGACTTTTTCTCTTTGTAATTGTCAGATTGATTGGGACAATTGAATGATAATGAAAAACAGCTTGTTCCCTCATTTCCAGAGGTGACACTTTCTGCATAATACTGCAAAATATAACAAAAGGGTTTTCTTGGACGCTGCTTAAAGTTAATTGACAGCATCTGTTGTTTGGAACAACGGAGAGAAATAGCATTCCCTTGGCTCTTGGGCACGTTACTCAGGATTAGGCACTGTCACGCCAGCTGATATCTGAATACACTGTATCTATCCACAGGGTCTTAGCTGGGCTGGCTCTTGTATCAGGGTTCCCCTTTGTAGACACCCAAATTGGAAAAATACACACAATTTGATAAATTAATGATGAATGTCCTGAAAAATTTATGGTCGTCATTAAAAAAAAAAAAAAAAAAAAAAAAAAGGAAAAAAGAAAGGATAAGATAAACTACAATAAGCAGTAGGGTATGAAACTCATACTTACGACCCGTCTTTTTAGAAACATCTTTTATTTCAGAAGTCTAACTGCAGACTTTCAGTGCCATTTTATAACTGCTTGGGGTCTATATATCTTTAACAGCAATGATCACCCTGGGCACATCACTTATTCGCTCGGACAGATAAAATTCTAAATAGATGTGAAAGCACGTGAAAGAAATGTTCATTCTGCATTTCTCACAAAAAAAGATGCAGGCTTAATTTTGCTCTTTGATTGGCCATACGGGTTCTGCAAGCCTGACTATCATTAAATATGTACATCCTTCTCTCTATTGGCAAACTTTTCCTTTCATTGCTGCTCTTTAGTAAGATGTGCATTTTTCTTTATGAGATTTAATATTTCTCTTTTAAAGCATTGATCAGTGTCCAAAGTCACTTAAGACCAGTGGAAAAATCAATAAGGAGCGCTCATTGGCTGCCTTGGCGGCTGCTGCTGCAGCTGAGCACCAAGAAAGCAGCGATTTGATTTGATTTTGCATTTCCAAGTCATTCCCTTTCTCTGTACTCTCTGTCAGTAAACTTTGAAATTGCTGATTTGAAAATAAATGAACATATGTTACTGTTTGAATCTTTCTTTTACTGCTTTTGGTACTTAGTGCAAAGTGGCCTGCACAAATATTAGCTTAGATGGCTGCAGGTGTGTGGCGAACTCCAAGCTGAACTCAAGGTCAGATATTTTATGATGTAAACTCTTGAAGCTGAGATTTGTGTTTAGATGAAGGGTTCATCAATCAGTGCATGCTAATGAGCCAGTTTTGTCATGTAATTCTGGCAAGTAATTTGAAATTTTGCTGTTTCACTCCTGTGTTGAATTCAGTACCATCAACAGTCAGATATTGAACTGATTGTAATCACGATGAAGGAAATATTTCCTATTGTACGCTGTAACATGCAGTATGCTGTAACGTAAAATATGATCCACGATGCAAAGTATAACCAATTGCCTTCTTTTGTTTTTCTGATCTCTTTAGGTATTGATACAATTGCTGAATTGGCATAGAACTAGTTTTTCTGTTCTGTGTAGGTTAGATGTGGCACTGTATTTTATGTGTTTGTGTGTGTAAATAATGCTTTGGGAAGGGACTAAAAATGCTGAACATTCCAATAAAATACAGGCTTACTGTGTCCTGTGTTAAATTAGTTGACTTTAAATTGTGCTTCTGCCTTTAAAATATATCTGCCTGTATGTATTGATATACGTTCACCTGCATAGGGTATACTATAATTTTTCTACTAATGCTCATTTTGTATTTACAATTAGGAACAGCTATAACAAAACAGAGAATTGTGTTCTGTTTCAGAATTAACCTAAGCTAAACATGCAAGGATTGCGTTCTTTTTGGTTTCGACTGAATTTTAACACTTGTAATATAAATGCTATGGTATTTTCACATCAGCCACAGATCCAAATGGTGTTTGAAAGAGAAACTCTAAAGATTTAATATATTCATGCAATGTTAACAATGCTACTACAGTACTGAGACACGTAGATTTAGAATTATATAATTTGAAAATGCTTAATGTAATTGAAAAATATCTTAATGCTATAAATACTGGTAGGAAAGTTCGGGATGTACATTGCTCCCGTAATATTTTCTCTTCCCTTTTGGACTGGTTAGGGCTGATCTCAGCAGTGTCAGTAATTATTATTCTGATTACTTGCCCCTGAAAGGCATTTGCTTGTACCTGTGGGGACAGAGAATCCATTTGCCTGGCGCCGGGGAGTCGGAGGCACAGGCTGGCGCCAGCGAAGAGAAGGGAAAGATGATTAATATGTCTTATAGATTCACTGCCTCTTCACTTGTCCTAGACCTGCCAGTAATTCCACTCCCCTGTGGTTCCACCTTGATCACAGATAATGGAGGCAGATTGAAAGTTTGAAGACACAAGCCTTTCTCTCCTCCTGAACTGACATTACTCACCCAGGCTAAATGAGCTGTACAACCACCGGCACCTGCCGATGGGAAGGCATCTCAGTGCACTTAGCAGTAATGCTGCAATAAAGCAGCAACTGTACTCTAATTAACCGGGTTTCTTTTCTTTCCTTTTTTCTTTCTTCTTCTTCCTCCTCTTCTTTTTTTTTTTTTTTTCCTAACTGCACAGCAGGCTGCCATTAGCAAAGCTATGATATTGCAGAGGAAACAGTGACAGAAGTGTTCCCTCACCTTTGGAATTTATTATGGCATACCTTTTCTTCTTGATTTCTTTACAAAAAAAGCATAATGCAAGGTTGTTTTGTACCAGTAAGGTGGCTGTAGCCAAATTATGAATTTCAGTGGAAAAAAAACCCCAAATAACTATGTAAAGAAAAGTGTAAAAAATATTCCTATTTATCTTTTTAAAGATAAGCATGTTTTATTTATTCATTTATTTAAGCTAAAGTGGGCTGTGTAGGCCAAATGTCAAAGAAGAATAATATCATGGGACCATCTTTGCAGAACAACTTTTAACATAAGTGTATGTATTTGTACAGGTGAGAAAATTAGGTTTATTTTTTGAGAATACATGAACAGCAGAAAGTAGGATACTTACCTTATTTTTAAGGTGATGTGACAACAGTCTGTAAAATAACATATACATAGACAGTAAAATAACATTATATATATACATTTATATATGTGTGCATATATATATATATATGCACACGTGTATGTGCCCATTTTGCAGCTTACTTTTAAGTAAATGCCTTACTTTGAATCAGAAGACTTATCAGTTAGAGATAAAATGACATTTTTTCTTTCCTAACCTGGGCTGAAAAGAATGTATAAAAAGGCTTTGCAGTGGGAAAAGACATTGTCTTATATATTCTCCAGAGAGATAAGTCATAGCAAGAACCTCTGAAAATAAGCTTTTCTTGTGTGTCCATGAAGTACTTTGCTCAGTAGTTTTCTGTGGCTGCAGGACTGAGCATGTTACAAAGATATCCGGTATTTTTAAAAGTCTTTGATTTCTTGGGAGAAAGTCTGAAAATCCTTAATGGGCACAGTACTTTTTATGTGCTTTTGGCTTGTTTTGATTTAAAAGGTTTGTAAAACCACATTTGTATTGTCTGGATAGTGCATAACTGTTTAGATCAACTTAAACAATATGGTGAATGTAATTGCATTTCTAATATACTCTTAAGAATCTGTGTATAGTAAAATGTATTCTAGTTAAAATAAGAGATCCATATATTCTAACTATTAAATGCAAATGCTAAAGAAGACCAGAAGGTCAAGCTAGAGAGCTAAATTCTGGCAGAAAGCCTGATTTCATGTAAGAAAAGTGATACCATTTTAAAGTATCTAGGGTATTATTACGAGGAAGGAAGAGAAGAATAAGTAAAGCAGTCCAATGTGTTTTAAAAATGTAGTAGAACCAGGAGTTCAAATCTTAAAAATCAAGACTTTAGCAGAATAGCTGCTAGATGCTGTATAAAACAGGAAGTGTTCACATGTTACAAGGTCATAAAGAGTAATTTTGGTGGCAGCAGAGATCACGAAATCTGAATTTAAAAAAAAATCTCAGTTATTGCTCATCTCACGTAGCTACTGAGGAGGCATCAGTTGGGGATGATCAACTGCCAATTTGTGGTCCTGCTAGCTGGCTTCTTGGAAGAATTAGCTAATGTAGCACTAGGGGCAACTATATTCAAGGAGAGAGAATTGGGGTTATTGTGAAAAAAAAACACGGCCCATTCATATGGAAATTATGGACTCAAAAGTTGCAAAGGTCACCAAGCTACTAATGGGTGAAAGTTGATTTATTGTAAGAAATAATGGGGAAATGTTGTAATGTCTTTTCAAGGGGAAAATACTAATTTTAGTTAAAAAAAAAAAAAAAAAAGAGAGAGAGAAAGAAAAGAAAAGAAAGGAAATAAAAAAGCCATGTCATGTTAGAATTTCATTATTAGTCTGTGCTCTATTGTGAACTTCATAGCTGTGATCCATTAAGTATTGTCAGACAGTGGACAACTTCCACTGGTCTCCTAGGATCAAGGATTCTCTCTTCATTGAATTAAAGAACCTGTAAAAAAGTCTATTATCTTCTTAAAAGTAAAAACATAAAGCACCTTTTAAAATAACTTCCTTGGCAAACTCACAGTTTTAAATGTAATATATGTGATATCTGGTTTAAGATATCTTATTAACTGGCAGTGTTATCATTTAAAAGCAGGAAATGAAGACCTGGAAAGATGAAATTACTTTCAAAACATCATAAAACAATATATGAGTAGTGCTGAAGACAGAGGACAGGTCTTCTGAAGCCCACTCTCCCACTGCAACCACAGGTTCCCTTTTCAGCTGTATGAAAGGCATGTTCAGAAATGCAGTCCTTTATTCACAGTAGACAACCTGAAAATACTTAAAAGCTGAGAAACAACCTGTACTTCACCTGTCAGGTTGGGTACAAAGCCTTCTGTAAGGATATTTCCTTTTTGGTGTGGGTATCATTTGCATGAAGTGGTAACTAATTAGCTACTTTAATCGAAGTAAGTTCCATGGCACGATTATCTACTTCAGTTGCCAAGAAAGGCAAGGACAGCTCTTAGTGTTATAGGCAAGTGTGTTTTTTCTACCGATTCATGGAAAAGACAATGAAATAAGTTTGAGTCTGAAAAAATATTGTCTATTTTATTTTTTTTTTACTTTTTTTTTATAGTAACATATTAGTTTGGTGTTCTTAATTGGTATTTACTGCAAAACAAAAGGAATAACTATGATCATGGTTATGAGTGAAAGTGCTGATCTGGCAGTGGGTGGTAAAGTGTTAGAAAATATGTATGAAAATAGGAGGATAAATTTCATGACTGTATGTTACTCAAAAAAACAGGATGGGTCAACAAAATCTGCAGAATGGAACTATATGCCATTCACATCATCAGTACATCTACTTTATTTCTTTCAGAGTTATGGAGAACAGAATTCCATTTCTTCACTGGATCCATGTGCAGCACACATGCACAAAAGATAAGGGTATTTCTCAGAATTCACATAAATTTTCACTGTATAGTTTGGCATTTTATTATTGATACATTTAGAAAAATAAAATAGTATGTAAATACTATGTGTTTTTATTTATTTATTTATTTATTTATTATGATGGCATCTATAAACCCTTCTGGGCTTGCTTGTTGCCATGAGCAGTCCTTGGTTTACTACAGCAAGCAGTTCTTTTAGATTGGTGCTAATGACATCACACCTATACACTATATTTTCAGATTTAACTTTTTGAAATAATGTTGGATATTGGAAGACGAGTCATTAAGTTTAGATGTATAATTTTGTACACAGTGCCACCTGGAGAATTTGGGAATAATGTTTTGAAAATGGGATTATTTTTGATTCATTTTTTCCCCCTCATATTTATTTATTTAATCTTTTCAAAAGTATGAGTGAGCCTACCCTAAATCCACTGTGTTTTGGTACTGCTACCATTTTGGTATAGAGAATGTTTACCAGTTGCCTTATCAAGAAGATGGATCTTTTTACAGGGACATGAGAGAGCATCCTGCATGACTGCAGTTCTTGAAACCCATGTATAGTAGTAAAGTGGTCAAAGTCCTTCTAGAGCGGCTGTCTGGCTTTGCAAGCATTTGTGGTCTGTAAGATCCTGTGTTTTGACTTATGGATTTCCTGGATCTGGTTCTGTGTCTGGATTTATCCCTAAGTATTTTAGTCATAACAATATCAGTAGCTGAGTCCTAAGCAATGTGTTCTGAGAAGACCTGTAAATTGGGTATTCCTCAGCCAGGTGTGGTGCCTGATCTGATGAGTGTCATCAGAGCACAGAAACTTCCTAGACTTTGCAGAAAACAAGTATTTATATGGTGGCTTGAGAGAGAACCCTACCAAATTCTCTCTGCACAGGTGATTTCCACTGGGCTGCTGAATACTTTCTTTCCAACAAGTCTCTTAACCACTTCATGTAAAATGAAGCCATGTGTGTAAGGAGAGGCCATTCCCATCTTAGCCTAGCTAGCAGCAGACTGGCTGCCATTTCCTGGAGACCACTTGGGCAGAGGGTCTCCTAATTATTGGCCTTACTACTGACAATACATAACAAGTGACACTGCTGCTGTCTCCAGGGTGTGTGTGTTAGAAGAAAGGAATAGTCTCCAAGACTCCGCTTTAAGTTGGAAGTGTCTAATTCCCTTAAGCTGTTCAGGGACATGATGCATATAAGACAGGAGGCAACAGCATGCAACATTAAAGTTGACTGTCCTAAAGTTGACAGTGAAAGCATCGTCAAGCACTGGAAAACTGCTCAGAGATGTTATGCAGTCTCCATTTGGGAAGGTTTTCAAGACTTGACTGAATATAACTCTAAGCAACATGGTCTGATCTCACAGCTGAACCTGATTGAATCTAATGACTTCCTGAGGTCTCTTCCAATCTGAATTGTTCTGTGATCCTGTAGAGGATCATGGTCCACAGAGGAGCAAAGCATACAGAATGCCCATGTCCTTGGCATTTTCTACTGCCTCTTACCATCAGTGCTGACTGTAGTGTAATCACATTCAGAGGTGCCTAACTCTTTCTGTGTATTGGTTAGGCAGAATACATGCTTTATTTAGATTTGTGATTGTTTTTTAGATTTATCTCTAAACAACCATCCAATGTTCTAAGAGTCTCTCATACAAAACCACTTTGATCTTACAGATGTACAAAGCACAGTGAAGGAAAATCAAAGTAACTGCAAGCATTCCTGCTTCATTATGATTCTGGGCAGATTCATGGAGGCTTTCAAGAAAACTTGTTCCTGCATTCAGCAAACCTAGGCTTAGATTTTAGGGAAGACTTGCTCAGTTTATGGCTGACATCAAGGTCACTAGAAATGTTTGATCTATGCATATTTTCAACATGAATCATTATGGTTTTGAACATGCGTTGTTTTGAGGGTTTGTTTTTATTAGTATTTACATAGGTGCTCTGTGATTCACAGGTTAAAATTTCTAATTTTGGAAGGATGTTGTGGTAAAGAAATGCACAATAAACAAATGCAAGGTAACATGAAATATTAATGTTTTTACAAATTTTCAGTGTGTTTTGTGCTGTTTTTTTTTTTTTTTCCACCAATTCAAAGAATAGTTTTCAAAGGTTCTGCAGGAGATTATCTCACACTGCAAACAAAATACTCAAACAGAGGATTTTAATTGTCTTAGCCATTATTGTTTTGATATTCAGTTTTGTTCAAAGATCTTATCATTTCACAAAGACAGTCTACTATTGAGCAAAATTGGTGAAGCTTTCATGATGCAGCGTCATCATCAGATCATCCTGTTTTTAGATAATGTTGAAATCAAAGAGATGTTAGTTAACCTGTTGTTTGAAAACTATGACACTTAGTCCAGTGGAGATGACAAAAATGCACTAAAAGCCATTCTCACTCCTTCAGTGGAGCAAGCTGGGGCAATTGCTTTGGTCTCTTAAGTTCATTAGATTCCCATTACAGTAGAGTAATAGGGCTCCCATGACCCCACTATGAGTCCTGACCAGAGAGTCAAGTTTTTCTCCAGCCTTACTAGGATGATCTAAATGACTACCCACAGAGTAATTGAACCCGTAAGTATGCTGCTTAGGTGAAAGGGCTGGACTGTTACCCCAGAAATAAGATTCCTTCTCCTTGAAAAGACATTCTGCTAAACTCCGTAGGATCCTTGACTAAAGCAGTTTGGTGTGTAATACTTGCAGTTTCCCTGATGTGACATGAGGAAATGAACACAGAGAAGATCAGGCAGAAGGTAACATCCCCTCTTGTTCATATATGGTTTCATTATGGAGGCAAGGTAAAGTTTACCTCCATCAGTAATCACTGCATAGTTCCAGAACTACTTTGTTTCCGTCCATGATTTTATGGGAAGGGAACATATTTATTTTTAAGGGAACATATGGCCCTAACTCCCTCACTTGTTTGGAGAAGAATGGTGAAGCAGAAAATCCACAAACTATTTCAAGGCAGTCTTTCAGAAATTAAGGCTTTTATATTCCACCTCTCCTCTGACTGGCGTAACATTTTCCTTCCTGTATGTTGTTTGAGCGTGTTTAGTGGCTACATGTGAGAGCAGTGACATTTATATGAAGTGAATCTATTACATTCTTTATAATGAATAGCATGTAACTGTAAAACATACAGTTTTCTCATTTTGCCCTCCTCTGGGAGACTACGACAACATTTTGGCAAGTAGGAGTAAACAGCTTTGTGTTGGCATGTAGTAAATTAAACGGAGTAATTAAAATCAATAGCAAAACACTAGCTAGGCAGAAAGGTCATATAACACAACAGAAAACTGTTGGGTAGCATATTGCAGGAAATCAAAATAAATTTCTGAACTTTTCATTATTCTTTACATGCCTGAAACTGGTCTTAAAAGGCTTGTGAGATACAGCAAGGTATTGATAGAAACAGGGTCATTCTCTGAGATGAAATAAAAACATTTAAATGCTAATGTATGAGTATTTGCAGAGTGCAAGTCTGACAGGCACAGTGGAAAATGTAAAAGCAATCTTTAATTTTACTACTGCTTTATAAGATTTCATTTTTTAGATCGGCTTAGGGTGTTATTTAGTAATACCTGTAAGAGTTGAAGTTAGGTATGGGTCCCTGTTAGTATAAGTCTCATTTATAAGCTTTAAGTGAAATTCTCCCTGGTCAGCTGGCTGGCCAGTAATGTTCTGCCTCTGACAATTTTGTGAGCTGTTCCAAGTGTTCATCTTGTAGCTTGGGAAAGGATCAAAATTGTTAGATCAAAAAGAGTAGTAATTCCAAGGTGGATAATGACTGCAGGAATGCATCCTAACAATTAAGAGATATGCCAAATTTTAAGGTATGTGTAGGGTCTTTTCTCTGATTCTGGGGTTCTAGGAAATTGATAACACTTCTCTTTTGAAGATGCTGTTCTAAACGATTGCATTTCTCTTAGCACTATCGTTTCTAAACTAAAATCTGTCGTAGGTTTTTGCTTTCTCTGCTGAAGAAACATGTTAGCAAGGTGACAGAAGGAAAAGAGGAGACTGACAGACTGATTCTGGGAAAACTAGATATGAAAGAGGAGTTATTTAGTTGTTCCTTAGGAGAGACCGGAAAGGAATCAAAGGCATAGGAAACCTTTAACAAGTGTGCTGAGTCATGAAGTTGCCATAGCCGTATTGTTGGAATGATGGTCATGAAAGGATATAAGAAAGTGAATATAGGTTAAAAGTAATGTATTTTGTAAGACAAACTGAATGAGATGGGAGAATCAGAAAACTTTATGGCACATGAGCACTTCTGGCTGGACTTGTCCCTTTTCTTTTTTTTTTTTTTTAGCTTATCTTGTTGTTTTAATAAACAGTATTACAGCCTTCCTTGCCTTTCTTGAATTTGCCAAATCCATTGTTTCTCTCTCAGGCAACTGTCAGAGAGTTCGTGTTGTTTTGTCAGATATAAAGGGTATGAAATTTTGCATTTACAAGTCTTTCCTTGGGGCTTTGTTTTTGGGTTTGCAGCATTTCTCCTCTGCAGTTTTAAAGAGTTTTTCCCTGATTGTGTTCTGGGACACTGTGCCATGTTACAGAGCATTCATCTGACAAATCACAGCCTTCATCCAGTCACGCATCAGACAGAGAGTTGTGAAAAAAAAAGTATGGGTTATTGTTGGTGTGTGTATTCCTATGTATTCTTCAGGTCATTTAATTTCCTGTCCATTGTTTGTAACTTCAGCTTAAAACAACACTTGTTGTTTTTCTGCATCTATTTATATGGTCTTTTTTGACTTTAATCCTAGTAATTTTAAAATAATAACGGAGATAGGCAGTTTTGTATGGGCTGGCTGTGTGATAACTGCCTTGTCATTTAAAAGCCACAGTGTATTGTAGTATCTGAGAGCTAGTAACTGGTTGAAAACAGCAACTCTGTGAATGGAACTGTCACTTAAAAGTTGTGTTCAGATTTGGTTTTATTTAGTGTTATGAACAAGTCTTGGCCTTTACCCCATTCCCTTGAAAACACATGTCCACATCCTACAGTCAGCATGGGATGTACACAAAATGGACACTCTCATCTGCTGATGGGAGACTCAAGTGATCTGGACAGTGAGATTATTGTAGTACATGTGTTTCCTTCCTGCAAGCTAGCTGTTAACTTCTAAGACCATTCAGTATATGCTTTCCTTACACTGAATTTTTATAGTAATTGCTGAAATAGGAAATGACATCTACCTTCATGTGTTTTAATGATTAACCCTATTTATAAGCCTTATTTAAATCTGTGGCTTGTATTCAAAAGGACTGCGTCTGCTTAGAGCTAAACTAATGTACTACTGTAGGGAAAATGAGAAGGAAGCAGTCTTACACAAACATTTCTAACCTCTCTTTAGTAGTATGCTACATAATAGATTACTGCATTCTTTTTTTAAATTAAGTTCATGTGTATCTATTTTTCCCTATTATCTCAGTTAAAATACCTTACTTTTTTTCAATCTTACTTCAATATTACATAGCTAAATTTACCAAAAATGCTAACCATAAAACTTAATACATATGTGTATGTGTATTTAACACCTCAGTACATTCCTGTCACATTTAACAGATAGGAAATTTTGACTGATATTTTGTGTGAAGGGTGGTCAAACATGCTGGTGTATTAGCTGTAGAGTAAATGCTTAAAACAAGCTGACGATCATTGCTATTGTCTGCTAATATTTCATTTGCAATACAGAAAGACAAAGCTGACAGAACTGATGGTAGGTTTTTTCACATCAGTTTTTACTGAAGACTAGTATTTATGACTTGAATTGTTATCAGTGCAGAAAATGTTAAGAAACACAGACTGTCCAAGCATCTCACGATGTTTTCTGTATTTCCTTTTCTTAATTTTACCATTACACACTCTAATATAACACTCCTTTGTAGAGTTTTGTCTGCACACTTTCTCCTCATCTGCAATCTTCAGGCATCATACATGATATTAGGAATATGTGGTTGTGGGCCTAGGCTAGAGCAGCTGAAGCATCTGCTAAGATAATTTCATTGATCAGGCTCTGGAAATACAAACATCTGAACAGCCATTTTAAGAGTAGCCTCTCTGGAGCCTTACAGCGTGCGCCTAGAAACCACCAAAGGCACAGTTTTTGCAAGTGCATATATATTGCTTGGATCTCAAACTACCTGCTATTAATCGCCAAGCCTCTTCCCAGAGTACGCTGAAGATTTGACTCGAAGAATATTTCAGTGGTAAAGGGGGAAAAGGGTCTCCTGTCACTTAAACTGCTTGCATTTCCAGAGAACACAGAAAAAACCACTTTCTGTTGGCAGAACACAAAGTTCCGCATTGCACTGGTAATCATTGACTCATATATCATGAGTCAGGTTGCATTTGCAGTTCATAACCATACTCTCATGATGTCAGCTTTCTCACTGACCTGTAGGCAGTGTGTGCATTCCTCTGCTTTGTTTTATAACACTGTAAAGAGGAAGGGATGTGTCTGGAACTGTCATTACTTCTAACAGTAAGAAAATGTGTAAAGTTCTTCCAAGGCTAAATAAAACTTTATGCAATTTAACAAAATGAATCCTTTATCCCCTTCGCCTCCTCATCAAATCTGCGTAGTATTGCGGATGAGGTTAAGAGAGGTAATGCTCTTGTAATCTAAACAAACTCAGCATGGTGAGTGGGACAGTACTTTAAAATATGCATAAGGCCTGCAGTTGCTCCATTTTGTGACACTGTTCAGGTAGGGGAAAAGAAAACAACACAGATTTTTCCTCAAATGAATATGAAAGAATGGCTGTCAAGAAAAATGATGCTGGAACTATTATTGTGAAAAATTGGAGTGACCTGACTGATATTACACATATAGTTTGGAAAAACAAGATTAGCGCAACACATACCATTTTTCATTTCATCCTGTCTTCAACACCAAACATTGCAGCAGCTCATTTTTTAACTTGGTGTTTAGGATGAGAAATCCCATGTGTGTGCAATTGCTTCTGGCTGCCTGGTCCCTCTGCTCCCAGCTTTCTGTCTGCTTACATCTTTCCATGTGTACTGTAAATAAGAAGTGACTGGGAGGGCAAGATACTTAGTCTCTTCATAGATCAATACCACTCCATGGGTCAGCAACTGGGAATGTTTGAGAAGAGAGAAGGAGGGAATTGTGTTTTGTTTCCTCTGTAGACTGAGGCCAACACCTTTGCAGTGGGTTCATCTGTATTACCTAGGAAAAGAACCTGATAAGATTATTTCTGAACCAGTATCTGCTGACAGAAAGACCACTGTGAATAAGCTTGCAAAGAATTAAGTAAAAAGAAAATATATATATTTTTTCTTATTTAAATGAAGATTTTAATGTCTCAGTGGCCATCTGCATGTTTTATTCCGGAGGTGACATCAGAGGGGAGAGGAGTTGAGACAAAAATGGCATGGAGTTGGTGGGCAGGGTGTCTGCGAAGCCCTAGTTCTTGCTCTCTAAACCAAAGTACTGAAGTTCTCTTGCATGTGTTCACTTTCATCTTTGAAGAGAGAGGCTTGTTGTATTTACTGTTCCCCTTTTAGCTAAGAAAACTGAGACTTTTCATGCCAGGCTTCTTTTTTTTTTCCCTTCTGTGTTTCATACCATGGCTCTGAGTGCTGTCTGTGAAACAAATGAATGAAGGACTCAAGAGTGGGTCTACAGAGCACAATGCAGGTTTAGCCCTAGAAGTGCCGTGTTGGCATTGTTAGGAGCAGGCTGAACACTGGTGTGGAGAAACAAAACAAAACAAAAAAGAGAGAGAAATAAGCGCTTTCCCTGTAGGAGAAAAGGCAGTATGTTTGGAGATGGTTGTTCTGTGATTCAAGGATTGTGGGTGCTATAAAGTTTTTGTAACAGAGGAAAGTGGGAAGATGGAATACGAAGGAGATATTAGAGGAGAATGGAGAACAGAATTTGTGTCTTGTACAAGATGTGTAGCCTGGGGAAAAAATAAAAAGTTTGCAGTGCTGAATTTAAATTTTTTGTCCTCACATTGTCACATCTTGTATATGTTACAAAATGATGTGCTTTCATGCAAAGAAATCAGGTGGTTCTACATCATAAATCAGTCTTTATAGCAAACTAGTTTTTGGAAGAACCTATCTTAGACCTGTTCTTTCCTGGGAATAAAGATGAGGAACTATCAGAGATTGAGAAGATGGGGCAAATTGATTAATTAAAAAGCAGTAAATCATCAGCCCCACATGATTTATGCATAAAAGAATTCTGAAGAAGCTTAGGAATGAATTAGCTGAACCACTAACAAAGATATGCGCTCTCATTAAAACCAAGCTCTGTTCCAAAAAGCTGGCAAGTATCTGGGGTTTATCCTATATTTAGACCAGTAAGCATTACATCTGCACATTGCAAATGGTCGAAACAGGAATTTAAAAGGGAATAATAAAACACCTGGAAGATCACGATGTGAGAGACTTTAATGAGAACAGTTTCAGCAAGAAATAATCACGTCTTGCTACACTGCTCAGAACTTGGTGAATTTGTCTGTAAAAAGAAATGGGCATGGCCATGCCTGATCGGACCACAAGTCCCTCTTGCCCAGCACTGTGCCTCAGACAATGCCCTCTCATAGCCACGTGGGAAAGAATAAAGAGAATAAAAAGAATTAGATAACCGTTTTCCCTATACTTGATTGACAGCAACAGTGACCCAGTTTTGGATTTACAGTGGTCACTGCGAGTGTGCTGACATCATCCCTTTCCTGGGGACACCAGGACTGAGCTTTCTGGTGCTCAATGAGAGAAGTTTTCCCACTCACAAATAGGAATCAGATGGCATAATAAAGAGTTTTCATAAAGAGGAGAAAGGAGGAGTCTGACAAGGTAGATGCCCAGAGTAACAGTAACCACTTTCTGAAATATAACTGTGACTATAGTCTTCTTTTTCTAGCAATACAAGTACTAGTTCACCAGCTTGTTGTCATCTGCTTTCATTCACAGCTCAAGAACAGCTGCTATTGCCAGGTAGTCAAGCAAAATGGGATGTGGTAACCTGATGTAATGCATTTCTTTTTCAGCTTGTTTTTAATATTTGTTATTAATATTTTAAATATTCTTTGCCTGAATTGATTCAGTTTGATAGAGGGATAGAGTTTACTCGGCCTAGACTTCCCTACACTTTCTCTGTATAATGAAGTAACCCTTTCTAACAGAAATATTACAATGCATGAAAAAAGAAAGTGTTTCTGGCTTGTCTATCAGTCTTTTCCGTTTATCTCTCTTTGATTCTATCAGATGCTGACATACCCTTTTCCCCTGGGAATTCTTGGGAAGGTTTTCCTCACCTTTAGGTTTCAGCTACTGGGCTTATGGGGAGAGCTGCCTGATATAATGGATTTTGACTTTTTAAAAGCTTGTGACAAAGTCTGTCACAAGACACTGCTACAAAAGCTAAGTAGTCACATATGGTGACAGGGCAAGTATCGTCATAGATCAAGAAACGACAAGGAGACAAAAAGGCAGAGGGCGAAGCGAGCAGTTTTCATCACCATAAAAGGCTAGCAGCTGCATTCCTTAAAGTTACCTATCAGGTCATATGCTAAATATATTTATTAATGATCTAGGGAGAGAGGTGAAGGATGGGATGTAACACTTAGCAATGATGCAATTACTTAAGTAATTTAATCCTGTAGCACACTGTTAGAAACTTCTGAGTTATCTCAAGAAATTACTTGAATCAAAGTTCAGTCCTGATAAATGAAAAGTTTCTGTGTGGAGGAGACCAAACAAAATTCTTATCCTCTAACTGAAGGGAAAAGAACTGAATATTGCTGGTGGCAGTTCCATAACAAAAGCCATCTGAGATGCTGTTATGGTGGAAAAAGCGAACAAGGTGCTAGAAGGCGTAAGAAATGGGACATTAAAAATGAATTACTGAACTCAGGCTTCATTGTGTGGAGACATAGGATAGGATAAAGCACAATATTATGGGTAAGTTTGCCGAGCTAACAAAGTCTGATCCGTGGTGACAATTTCCTGTTTTCTTTTGTCTTTATCTTGTTCATACATCATCTACTCACAATGGTACTCTGATCCTTTACAGCAATAATATGGGTTGATATGGCTATGGTTTCCAGAGGGCTTCAGAGCTTCCTAATGACAGCTCAGAAACCAGGATGATACTGGTAAAAATCTATTTCACATCCATTCTCCTTCCTTTGGTAGTTAGTTAAATGTCGCGTCAAAATGACATAAATTAACAATCTCAGTTTTGTATTTAAACTGAGAAATCATCAACATTTTTAACATGGATTTCAGAATTCAAACATTACTGAAATAATTCCTCAAGTTGAGGCTCTTAAGAGACTTATAAATTATTCTTGCATAGAAGAGAAGTCACCTGAGAATAACCTAAATGAAGTTAACATAGATTTTAAAAATTATTCTTGCAGAAGAACAGGGAGTGGTGGGAATAGATGAGCAGATGGGAAAGAGAGAAGAAGAGAGAGAAGAAAAGGCTAATTAGGTAATTGAGGCTAAGAGGCTATTAGAGCTGACCCAGTGGTCTACTGGTAGTGCAGTCCAGGGATGTGAATTTGGGATTGAGGTTGATCCCTTGTTCCCAGGGCCACACATGCTCCAAACATTACAGGGACTTGGTTTTATAGTCTATTTTATCCTGTAAATATACGTTTTCCAGTCAATGTAATCTGGAGGGGTTGTAAGTCCGGATGTAGTGGAAACAACAAAAAACAAGGGGGTAAAATGTTGAATTTGAACATGAAGAGACTGAAATACTATGCTGATGGCTAAATTGTTTAGTTAAATTCTCCAGTATTCCTTTGAACAGAGAAAATTCCTTTGTCAGAGAAAAATCTAATTGAAATAAATGTATTTTGAATAGGTTCTGAATGGGCATAAACTGTTGCTCACCGAGTAGCCTTAAAAAAAGAAAAAAAAAATAATGCACAATTCCCTCAAGAATATTTTTTTACAGATAGTGGATGAGGGAAAGGCCGAAAAGGTCATTTATTTCTAAGTCATTCCAGTAACCTGTTTCTGACCAATTTGGAGCTGGCTTGCCTGAGGTGTACTGGTGTTGTCTTCTTCCTTCAGTTTTCTGACCCGTTTCCATTTCTGGTCTAGCCAGTGATGTGTTTTCTTTTCCTTTTAATGTTCTCGTTTCTCTCTGATGTTGGTATATCCATACTGTCTTCTGAAGCTGTCAATAGACTTGTTCTTTTATGGCCAGACAGTCTGGTGTAGGTCAGAGCTAGGACAAGCATTGCCATGTGGTTTTCAGATTTATGTGCGGAGGTGGAGCATTTCTTGTCCTCACCTTTTCTAGTACAACATTATTCATGTTGACTTAATTCTTTTAAATCTCTCCACTTCTTGAGCAGTATCTGTAGCTATTCTTTTTGAATTGCTTCTGAAAGAGCTCTTTTTTCATTTCCACATTTCAGACTCTGTAACTGTGGTGGTACAGTGTTCAGAGACGGTTTCGTCCCACTTTCCATACCTTATCCAGTACTTATTATTTTTTTTTCTGCAATTTATATATCTTAAATTACTTACTTTAAATCTTTTTTTTTTCCTTTTTCTTTTTTTCTTTTTTTTTCCCCCAGGAGCAGCATTTTGGGACAGAAATGCTAGCTCTTGCTTCTTTGGTTAGCATGTATCACCTCTTTAAATGATCACAGTGCATGTATGGCTAATTCCACAATGTTTGTTTCTTGCTTAAATATTTTTGTGGAAAGGCAGCTTTTTTTCATTCTTCTTTTATAAGCACTGTATAGAGATATTGCTATTGAGGCAATGCATGGCTGGAACACCTGTGGTCAGTAGGCAAATCATATTTTAACAGAAAAAAAAATACCAGCACCATTCATTATCTCTGTGGTTTAAAACAGAGTTTCTGTAGAATAATTGCAGTATTTGAACCAGTGGTTCTGAGGAAAGTCACTGCAGTGTGATCCTTAGCAACTGGACAGAATAAACAAAAGATGGAACAGGGAGTATAGCTTTGGTTATAATGTAGGCAGGAGGGAGCAAAGAAGAAAATCTGCTGTTTTGCCATTGGGAATCCCACTTGTACCTGCTTCTGATATAAGACTTTGGATTTTGCTGGCCACTGACAGCTCCCTTAAGATATATTAAAGTGTTTTGTCTAAAGAGGGTCCTGTGCCAAGTCTAGATCTCAGTGACCAAGTTTTGTATTTAGGGGAGATAGACCTATAAGTGGTAGGCAACACTGAAAAGAACCTCCAACAAACCCATGTTAAGGTTTGGAGACTCTGAAACAACATCTCTATCAGTGTTGCCCTGTTCTATGTGAAACTGTTTAAAAGAGTCATTCAGTTATTTTTAAAAGATTATTACTCGCCAGGTCATAATTTAGCAGCTTTCCCATTTATAATGTTATGCTTGTTTTAGTGAGTCAAAGGGTGATGATTTCATTTTTGGCAGAGCCCAAGAACAGGTTTTCAGCATTGCTGTATATCTCATGATGCTGATCTGCTAGCTGGGGCTCACTTGCTGACCCTTCTGCACTGCTTCATTATGCTTCCCACGAGGTATGCACTTTCCTCAGCCATTATTTGTCGCTTTTAAGAATAATGACTTCTGCTATTTCCCTCTGGTTTTATGTAGAGTAGTTTCATTATGTTTTTTGTTACTGATATTATCATGGGACCTAGAAGACTGGCCCATGGGCAGGGAACAAGTTTCTGTAAGGTATTCCACAAATACAGGACAAAGGACATTTCCCACTGCTACATTCTATTTATTGCTTCTCGTTGTTGAATTTTACTTAGCACTTCACTGTGCAGAAGATACAGTTTTGTTAAAAGCCCTTCTTAACAAGTTCCCTTTGAATGTATCCTAGCATGTATGAAATATGGGGAATTATTCTCACGTTTTCTCACATGAATCTGTTTCTCAGTTTTGACTTTAATATTGTAAACGATATATTTACTATGAATGTTTAAAATACAGATATCCTTCTCCCTCCCTCCCCCCCCCCCCCAAAAAAAAAAAAATTAAACGTGCCTTCTTATTGTGGTCACTTATTTAATTAAGCTTAAGAGAAAAAGGCAGTGAAAAACTCAATGTTTTCCACTTGAAGTTGGAATACAAGCTCACAAGCGATCTTGGATCAATTCATTATTATTTGAATTCACAGAATCATAGAATTGCTCAGGTTGGAAAAGACCTTAAAGATCTTTGAGTTGTTGTTTAATTATTTCAGTTAACATTAACCCTTGAATACTGTATACTTAATGTCTAGATTTTCTGTTTTTTACGAAAGCCATTAATTTACACAATGCTTCAGTTTTTATGTCTAGTAAAAAGAAAAGAGAGATCTGCATAGGTGAAAAAGCTTGAGTAGAGGTGGTGCAAGATGATAAAAATATTCAGAGAATATTCCGATAAATATAAGCAAGAATAAGCAGGATGTAGTTTGCCATGTTTGAAATTGAGCTGTGCCAAAACCCATTCAGTTCTATGCAAAAATTATTTAACACCACCTGATATATTCACTCACTCCAAGCTCTGTGAATCAAATACAAAATTCTGTGCAAGAAAAACAGAACGTATAAACTTATTTTGTAACGAGTTCACCAGGAATTCTGAAAATAGTTGGCTCCATTTGTCAACAAGAATAAGTAAGAAGGAAGGTAATGGCTTACACCAACAGAGAAAAGGACGTGTTAAGGCCCTCAGTTTTAAAGGGCTGCCTCCCTGAAGAGGAGTTTGCAGTACACTTCTGACTTCTTTATATTTTCTTCAGAGTTGGTTGGATTTCTTGCAGTTAATAAAAGGGACATCTAGCTCCAAATGCTATGTCTAGTATTTTGGGTGGAGTCAATAAGGTTACCGTAAGGTTAATACCTTAAGGTTATTTTCACATTCAGAATCAGGTTTTGTGTTTCAAATCTCTTTAAAATCTAGGCATAACTTCCTTTGAGGCAATGACTCAGTCCCACTCCTGTGAGTGATATAAGTTGTATCCCTATATCTGGAAGATGTTGGCAATTGAAAATGATTTCACCACAGCTAACACAGCATTGCAATCAGATTCACTTGAGCATTTCCTTCTAAGTCCAAACACTGACATTTTCTTACGACCACTGATCTTTTGCAGCACCTGCAGCTTTTTGTCTTTCCTCCCAAGGTCATCGTTTTACTTGGAAGCCTACCGACTGGGATATATCTAACCCAGTCTTGTACAGTCAGGGATCTGAATAAATACTTATTGAATGCCATATTAAGAGCTGTCCAAAGACTGTTTCATCTGATCATTAATGTCATTGGAAATTTTGCTGGGCAAGAACTGTCTTCTTTAGTCATGCAGCATGGGGAAAATGATCCTCAAAAGGATCAAAGGGAAAAGACCCTTTGGTCTTTAGTTAACACTCCCAAAAAGCTAACAGCCTTAAAACCTAAAAAAGAATGGACACCACATTTCCCCCCCCTGTTTGTTCTGCAACAACTTGATTAGCTCTCAGATTTCCAAAGGAAACAACAGTAAAAACAAAACAAAACAAAACAAAACAAAAAAAAACCCACATAAAATTTAGCTTTAAGCTCAAAGCTCTAGGTAAGCTAGAGATGGAATTAAGTTATATTCAGAATAGAAGTATTGTTAGGATACTGAGTTATGAGTAATGCTCCTTATTGCCTACTGTAGTAGCAAAAGGTAAAATCCTGGGGCCTCTGATGTTACCAGGGATTTGACTCTGACCAAGGACCTCAATTTGCTGATAAACTAACAAATTTGATTTTACTGCACTCTGCCAAAGTGGGGTTTATGTTCTGACTCCAGACGGCAATGAAGAAAGCATATAGGAAGAGACAGGCACATGTGCTTGCACACTTACAGTAACAAATCTGCTGGGTTGGGACAGCTTCCTTGTCAGATAAGACCCAAGCAGTCTGAATTTGTTTCAAAATGATGTATAATACTAAGCTTCATTTCTGTGAATGTATTTCTGAAGACAGACTGGAAATGACTTGCTTGCATGTTGTGCTCTGTGGTTGTACTTGGAATTGGGGTGGTTCTCCTTTAAATAACTGCTCAGAAGCGAGAAAATTCAGGCAGTTGTGTATCAATTAGCAGGGTGCATTTCTTCATGCGAGCTGCCTGGAAATGCAAAATGACAAATCTGAGTATTAAGCTTTCCGCTATCGTTTTGCTTTCCTACCTCTAACTACAAATCAACTTCATTGTGACTCACAGTGTAAGAAGTTGGTGCATTTCTGCAGATCCACGATAAGATATTTTCCTCTGGTAAGAAATGCATTTACACTCCGCAGTCTGGATCTGTCCCTGCCAGGCCCACATGCATTAGTATTCCACTGGCAGCTGCCTTTAGGTAGGAATATTGTTTTTGTCCATAACCAGAGGGAACAATCAGACTAAGCCGTTCCCCGGCTATAAACCAGCCAAAGTAATTGGGTTTAATTTTAATTTTTGTAATAGCTTTAAATTAATAGGAGCAGCTGCTGCCACAGTGTGTGGGTGTCCTTTTCCAGAAGGCATAGAACAAAAAAGGGAAAGAGTAAACAATAGTGCGTCGAGGACACAAAGGTTAATTCAAGAACTGAGCAATGTCTTTTCGTTATCAAAAACTCAGTTGGTGATATCTAGCACTATGTCTCTTTTCTTTTCTTTCTTCCCCCCCCCCCTTTTTTTTTTCCCCTTTAATTCTCTGATAAGATCTCAATCTGATTAGGCTCCCATGTGTAAAGATGTGCTGTTGGTATCTAAACACTACCTCACTTTCTCTATATGACTCACAAATAGATTAGCAGTGACAAAGTGCTAGGAGAGATAAAAATAGATTAGCAGTGACAGGAGTACTATTATAATTATTTTTTGAAGATATGGCTTGAATTAAGAGTTTGGGCACTTCCTGCCCTGAGAGGGTGAATTTAAACCTAGGAACTGAGCATGCTTTCTGCTGTTGTGTCAGACACCAGATAGTGAAATGTCAATACCAGATGTCCTAGACATCAAGATTAGCCATAATAGCCAAATGCAGCCATAAAGTGATGTGTCAAAGTGGATAATAAAACAGATGCTTAGCTTCTATAATGAAAGAGAGAGGGAACGAAATATCAAAAGTGCCTTTAATACATTAACAAAGTTGTCTTCAACTTGCTTAAAAGTAGAAAGTTATTGAACCAAGGAGAACTACGTGTCATTTAAACATTAACTATCAGCAGATGAATTTCAATTAGCATTAGCCTTTCTAAAATCTTGACTTTCCTCCTATTGGTCTCATTTTACATGAATTTTTTATTGCATAAAGTGAGGCTTGTCCTTTATTATTTCTCCCATGCTAATTTTGAAACAAATAAAGTTCAACAACTCAGCAACATACTGTTTAAACTTGCATTACGTTTTGAGGACTGGGAGCTAGAATACATTTACCCAGTGCCATATCATCTGCTTGATTTGAGATCAAATGAGGGATGTCCTATAGCACTCTGGAGTAAGGGTGAATGATAGAAATATGTTAAGATACTGGAGAAACCTATTAGGTTGGGGCACTGCATGCACACAGCTGGTGGCATTTTTCCCCTACTGCTACTTTTAAAAAAATTGAATAGTTTTCTTTTTTTCCTACCTTTTGCATTTGTGGCTTAAAAACATTTTTGCATGTTAATGATAAACGAATATCTTATTTAAAACCAAAAATGCCGAAGGAAATTCTTGAAGCCCAGAAAGTTCAAGAACCATAGTAATAAAAGCGGCAAATAAATTCTTATTTCAAGTTTAATTGATTGCATCACTGGCTCTTTATTGTACTTTTTCAAGAACATCTCAACTCCTTTCTGCTTCTCTTTGTAGCTCTTGAGTCTTGCTGATCAGATTCCTTAACTGCTGCTCACTGGCAAGCGTACTTCTGCATAATAAGAGGCTTTTGTCCTCCATTCCATATTAGCAGTGAAAGGCCATAACTGATGCTCTGCAGTAGACCAGTTTCTCGGAACTATTACAAAGAGACACATTACTACTGCTGTCTGTAAATCTTATTACATTTTCCCTCACCGTGATCCTAGTTTAGCTGAGATCTGTTCCAATCATTAGATGAGACCCGTTTATAATGTTATGTAATTGAATCAGTTAGAGTCTGCAGGACCATGGTGTTTTCTTGCCAAACAGGACTGGTAAGTTAGTTACATCAAATTACAAGTACATGGCATGACTAGAGAATCTCTTGCCTAAATAAAGGTGGAAAATCCACCTATGTAATGAAGAAGGGACACAAATAGAAAGATTGAACACTTACGTTTCATAGAATCAGTGTTTGATGCACATCTGAAACATTACTCATTTCCTTTGGGAAATTAATGAATAACTGAAGTTGGGTGAAAGATGTCAGGCAGACATTTTTTTATTCTTTAAACAGATACCAGCTTAATAGCAATGACATAAATGTCCGTGCTGTAATTATTTACCATCATGTATATTAATTTTTATCATGTCAGCACTATAAGCCAGAAGTCTCAAGAAGGGCAGCAATCCAATCTGGAACAGAACCAAGCACCCTTTTCTCCTTCACTTTCTAATTCAGGACCAGGTTATTTTCCCAATCCAAAGTTTATTTTTGTTTCTTGTTTTGGTTTTCCCTTAAGAATCCCTCCTGCCATTCATTGGCTAGGTGCTGATACATCCCCTGACTACTAAAAGGGATCGTTCCTTAGTGCGTATATATGTATATCATGCATATATTATACTATGTATATATACTTGTACTGAAATTCCTTCACCAATTATGTCTTGCCCCGTGCATGGATGAACCAGTCCTGCATCAAAGGGTTTAGCCACATTCCAGCCAGAGATTTGGCTGAAACCTCTGTAACACTATGAGGGTGCACAAGCTTGAATAGCAAAGGAGTGCACAATTCAGCTGCATCTTCATCACTTCCTTTGTTTTGGCTTGTCTGTCTGTGTGTAGCTCTCTTCTGCTATAGTGGCTTTACAAGCTCAGACCTGGCACAGCAGCCATGCCTAGCACAGGCCCAAGCATGGGATTTGTGTGCATGAGTGCTCTGAAATGCAGGCTCTGGGATCCACACTATTTAAAATTAATTTACGTGAGAGGAATTAGTAATCTCAGATAGCATTTTAGTTCAGATTTCTTATGAACATATGTATGTTGATTTATATATGTTGCTTTTATTTTTTAGGCAAAGAATACCCTCTAAAAACGTGTATTACTATCGCTGCCCAGACCACAGGAAGAACTATGTCATGTCATTTGCTTTTTGCTTTGACCGTGAGAACGACACTTATCAATTTGCTTACTGCTACCCTTACACCTATACTCGCCTTCAGCACTATCTTGACAACCTACAGAGGAGGAACATGGACTACTTTTGCAGAGAACTGCTAGGACTCAGCGTGGTAAGTAATAGGCATTTTTGCCAAATAGTAGGCTTCATTATGGATGCCTACTCTTAAATGCTTACAGAGAATAATTCATCATATCTGCTAAGGTAGACGTGCACACATATTTGTTTTACTGTTGTTAGTGACACGTAGAGTAGCTTTACCCACTTGGTGAAATATAGACAAATGCTAACTTAATTTCATGTAAAATATTTCCTTTGTAATATACAAGGCAATGCTAAAATTCCCATGTAGGATCAGTTGACCTCTAAAGGATGGAACTGAAACAGCTTTATTGAAGAAATGTGATTTTTAGAGTATTCTATCCATTTGTCTTTGTGGAAAAAGCTTTTCTATTCAGAAGGAAATAAGCATCTTTGAAACAAGAATATAGCTTTTCCTGGTAAAGTAATGCAAAACATTTTAAAAGCAACTTATTTTATTTAGCCTTAAGAATGTCTGCTTTAGTAGATTTAACTGAAAGGGGTTTAGTGCTCTCAATATATAGACCATAGTGGCCACACGAAAATGAAATATGACAGTTCTGGTGCAGGAAGGAGGTTTAATGGTAAGGCTGAACATAATTCGCTACAACCTTTCTCTGAAATGTTTCCTGTCCTGAATATTTGGAAATCATGACTCAGCCGCTGCCATATCAATTCAGAAATCATCAGATTAAGAAAAGAAATTGCTGTTTTTTTTTCCCCTTTTGTTTTCCCAGACATGATGCTGCATGTGTTCCACAGTCTTAATCTCTTCTCTGAGATTTGATTTGGTCCAAACTTGTAGTGTATGTGTGTGTCAGAAAACGAAAGCTGCAGTTTTTATGAAGGCTGCTGATCCTGGCAGCTCAGGTTTTAAATAGAATCCCAGCAAACACTGTGAAAATGAGAAGAAAATCATATGAATAACCTGCTCTGGAATAAAGAACTGTTTTCCACTGATAGGTCAGGCCATTGAGTTCCTTAGATGGCATAAAATTCGTCATTCGACCTACAGAGAAGAGCAAAACCAAAATTAACAAAATTTTTTGTTCTTAACCCTTTTGTCTATTAAGCACAGTTTTTGCTCTAAAGATGACTGTTACATATCTTCGAACTGACATTAATGATTAATCATTCCAATTAGGGGGACAAACAATTATAAAGGCACGAGGAATTTTTTTTTTTAATTAAAAAAAAAAAAGAAGTAAAATCTTCAGAGGGTGGGAGGAAGGAGCGCTATCATTTTAATGTGTGTAGGGTTTTACTCATTAATCTTAGGGGACAGAGCTATCATTAATTCTATAATGAAACCAAATTTGTTTCCTTTCACTCTGAAAATAGTATATAAACAGTCACATTTGCATATTCATCAAAGCCCTGATCTGACTGATTAAAACACTGAGTTAGAAGGATTTGTCTTTTATCTGCATTTTGACAGACAGAGCTAAACTCTTAAATCGTGTTAACATTGTGTTGCCAGTAGTTGCTAAATATTATTTTTCATATTTCAGCAAACTAAACAAACAGATGCCGTTCAAAACGTGGCAGGAAATGTGCTGTGTACAAGTCCTGATTTTATATCTATATGTACACACACAGTATGTTTTGCAGAAATTGATATGGTAGCATTTTGCAGCTCACCATGCTGATATGTATAAAAAGCTTCTGAATCAGGCTCGTGGTGTAATCTTTGTAAGTAACATTACAATCTCAGAGCATTTCTGGCTTTTCTCCACACACAAGTGTCCTAGAACAGCTTGGTAATTTAATGTCTTTGCTGAGCTTGAATAGACAATTTCCATAAGTTCTCTGTGACTTAAATATTTTAACATAGAGCTTTGTTGCTATCATACATCTTTAAATGGTGAAAAACAGCATCCTTCAGTCTTCACTGCACAGTACTTCATCAAAGCAGAAGCTGGCAGTACTTTAGAGAATTGCGTGCCATATAGGATAGATTTAGAGCTGAAAAAGAGAGCTCCATCCCTGCGCTGGCCCCTTACATAAGCTAAGAGGAATCAGATTGGCATAACGAGGCCCTTAAAAGCTCTATTCCTGGCAAAGGGACGATACCCCTGGTAGCACATGGTGGAAGGAAACTTAAAGATGCCTTCTGAGGACAAACTCTGAAGTCCTCCTGCTGGGTGTGGGACTGAATCACGATTAGGGAAAGGCTGTGGCATATCTGCTGAATGCCACACAGTCACTAATGCCTTTTGTTTGTTCCAGCTGATTTTACAGCTCTTTTCATTAGTTTAAGGTTGTGAGGATGGAGGATGGTTTGGAACAATGTAAGGTCTCCTGGATTATGAAGTTTTGAACTGTGCATCTTGGAGACAACAGAATCTTGTCACAGATCCTTGTGGTTATTTTTTTTCTTTGTAGTGGAACAGTGAAATGCTATCCACAAGAAACCATGCTCAGATGATTGCTCCTGAAGGCTTTCTGAGTGCACATTTTCCTGCATGTAATGTTTTCAAGGCAATCTAATTTCTAATCTAATTTCATATTTTCTCTAAAGAAAGTACTATGCCTCCATTAACTCCTTAAGTGCTTTCACTAATTCTATGAAAATTGAAAGTGAAATATCAGTGTGGGACATGTAATTGTCATTAGGAAGCAGAATGGCAAAGTGGTTCAGAGCCAAATGGCAAAGATTCCTATTGCCAGTGTGAACGGATAACTTAGCTGTTCTGCTTCTGACCTTTTAATGTTTAAATGCTTTACTTCAGAGAGCTATCCCACATTCTGGATGTGCCAAATGATCTCGAAAATAGTTTCCCCTGCAAGCTAACTATGATGGCCACCCAGGTGTCATTTAAACTGCTGTTTTCATTCTGCCATTGTTGCCTGTAGATAACTTCAGACTTTGCATGGATTGTCCCAGCAGATCATACGTTCAAAATCTGTAAGCATTTGAAAAAGATTGTGCAGTTGTTTTCTGTGCACATTATGGATGAGTCTGTCATCTTGGCAGATACTAGGCAATACTGTACAGCATATTATAATGAAAAATAATTCATTATTTTATTTGAAAATATAAACACAAGCTCAATTTCTGCTACTTATATAATCTGTATGTGTAGCATTATAAACAGTACTGCAGACTTGGCAAAGTATTTGAGTATCATTGTTTAGAGATGGTGGTCTAAGTTAACTGCATATACTTGAAGCGTGTGGACGATTGATGAGACCTGTACCTCTACTAGCATTACACTGTCACACATACTAAATTAAATAAGTATTGGTGAGACTGGCTCCTACAAATTGCAACTGGCTTGGTGATATTTTTATTGCTCACTTCAAAGACAGAAAAGATTAATTGTAGACAGATACTTCCTTTCACCCCATTAGGCAATGGTGCTACCAAATTATGCTTGAGGAGTATTGCAACTGCACATAAAAACCACGAGCCTCAAAGGGATTTCCACAGTACACAGGCACTAGTATATGGAATTCTGTTAAATTAAATATTAAACATACATATTTTAAAACAAGAAGGCAATACGTCTAATGCAGAGTCCTGTAAGTGAGCCAATCTCTAAAGTCAGACTTGAGATACTGAGTGAAACAGATTGGAGCACAAGGTGCTTCATTCAGATGCTCTACCACTTCAATGTATGCTTTTAATTTACGTAAGTTACTTTTCATGATGGTATTAGAGTGAATCTGAATCAGGCCCCAAGACTGTAAAACTGCACAGCCGATGTCACACTGCTGGTTCATTGATCAAATATCTCTTATTTGCTGTCTAAACAACTAGGTACCCCAGTAAAAATAGCTAATCAGTTCTACTGATATCTACTGGTCCATTTTTAACTGCTCAGTTATGACTGTTTTAAAGCATGAAGCAAAGAAAATAGACCATATTTCTAAGGTTATATTTCCCATTTCTGTGTACGGTGTTAGGTAATGTAATAATGGTTCTATAAACGAAAAGTATAGTCTTGGTCTTTAATTGTAATAATTTTAAGATTTACCTACTTGTTCTGATGGACATAAATATATTTTGAAGATACGTATGGCCCTGGAAACCATCAAACTGCCTTCATTACATTCATTCTTTCAGTCTCATTTACAGAAATTTGTTTTCCCTCTTCTTCAGCACAGCATTAAGCAATAATTACCATATATACAGTGATACTGAATGTATTCACATGTAGGGGAAATTGTGCTACACAGTGCTATTAGCTGTGTTTGCCCAGTAACTCCTTACTGCATTGACTCTGCTGGGAATCTGACTATGTTTTAGTTGGCTTCTATTTAGATCTCCAGTGTAGTTGTTGTGTAATGTATGTGTGAGAGCAGAGTTATATTTTAATGTATATTCTTCAACTGTAGACCCAGAAAATTGTTAGCCTGGCCCACATTATCTGTAGGGTTGAGATCTTGAGACTGAAGGCTTATTAACAGTGTAAGAGTCTGCTTAGGCAAAAGGATTTGAATTTATCCCTTTTAATTTAACCAAAGAAAGGACTATGTATTGATTTAGCTTTATGGTAAATATAGAATGTAAATATAATGTATTAAAATCTAATTACTTTCGGCGAAGTCTTGTTCATATAATTTGTGTAAGCTGAATATTATGATTCTGATGCAGAAAAAACACATAAACACAGAAATAAACTTAAGCCTGTTAAATAGTCCTGGCATAGTTCACGGGATCAAACCACATATGTCTAAAAAGGGCCTTTAGATCCAAGGTCAGAGCAATCAACACTTTGTAAGATAAAGACTCGGTGCCCTAATGTATAGCCATTATCTTGCACTAGCACTATAACAGCATGAATAAAGGAAAAAAATAATAATCCTAGACTTTGAGCAGAGGATCTCAGTGTTCCTGGCCAACCATACTTCTTACAAAGTAACAAGGAATAATGATGTTTGCAGTCTGGTATGGATGTAAATGGATCTGGTTATTAGTTGATTTATATTTCAGTTCCTGTAAAATGATTGCTTCAGTAAGCTCCCAAAGGCTTGCTTATCTAACATTTCACCTTTACCTACTGTACACTGAGGCTGAGAGCTGAATTAGAGAGCTGGTGCTAGGATATGAGAAGAATTTGCTTCCTGTCATTGGTAACCAATGGCTAGTGGTTTTGTTCACTCCTTGCAGTGTAATAATAAAGCAAATTTGCAGTGAGATAGAAGTGGCTTCAAATAACTTCCTGATATTATAAATTTCCCTCTGGACTAAATTTTAAGACTTGTGAGCCAGTTACTCTCCCTTTTAAAATAACAAATAAACCATTCAATAACAAGCAACCAAAAACATCTGTCACATTCAGTCAGCATGTAAGTTTTCTGCAAACCTTTCTGCACGCACTCTTCAGATTCATCTTCTTTCTTGTAATGGAATATACCTAATAGATAATGCTCAACAAATAAAAGGAAGTCTCAAATTTGATTTAGGGAAGCACTTGTCTGCTACCTTATATTTGGATGTTTCATCACTCATTCACATCTTGTTGGAGAAACTGGTTCAAGTAATGTATTCTGCAGCCCTTTTTGCAGCTCTCTGTAAATATGCGGAATGCCCAAGTGTAAAGACAAGTCCTTTTTGTAATGTATCTGTCAGGTGTGCACTTGAGGCCTTCTGCATAAGAGATCAGTGCCAATTCTGTAGCTCTTTATACCTGCCTTGTAGTTGTTCAGTAATACTTTATCCTGGTTGTCCTTAAGCCTTGAAGGCTGAAAGATGGCTCTAAAAAACACTTCAGTTTGTGTGTCAAAAGGGAATCTGCATTATATCTTTATACCACATAGGAATGAAAAAGTAAATGTATAATAAGAATAAGAAAATATTTTAATACAGAGAGCGTAGACGAAGGAAGTGTAGTTCATGTGGTCCAAGCTGCCTGATTGTACCCTTACTGTTGACACTAAATATTTCAATATATATACTTGAAGAGATAATATAAGGCTTGCCACTACCTAATACATTTATAGAAAGCACAGTTGGACAATGCTGTGTATAGCTTGAGGTCCATTTTTATTTGCAGTGTGGATTTACTGGCCCTTTTTAATCAAAGGTTAATGCAATGAATGAGTATATCTAGCTTTCATGTAAGAGAGGCTGCTGTCACCTTTATTTTAAGGCATCAGATTATATTCAAATATATTTTATGTTAGGAGATCATAATAGTTCAGGGGGAAAAAGAATGTATTTCTAGGAAATGCTAGCTGCTTTTGAAGTGTTGTTATTACTCAGAAATACTGAAAGCAATATTTATCTTTGTTTTGAAGACAAAATAAAGTACAAATAACATGAGGAGACAGGAGATTTCCAGTGTAAAGTAGTAGGTACTTAACTGTAAGCTGGTGTGTTTTGTTGTTGATATTTTTTTTTTTTTTTCATTTCTTAGGAAACATAAGGTACAATTTAGAGCATTTTAAATACTCCTCAAAAGAAATCTTACGTAGCAACCAATCATATTGATACATGAAAATAACTGTTCTCTGATAAAGATCCTCTTATTCATGTTTTCAAACAGCAGCTGAGCACCATACTGTGGCAGCAGAGAACAATCTGAGAACTGAACACACACTGAAAAGGTCTCAGTTGCGTGACACTTTCTATGAAGAAGAACATTGTTCCTAGGCCCAGTCTAAAGTTTTCACTGAGAATTCTTTAGAATTATGGACATCCCTTTTTAGAGAAAGTTTTTTTTTTAATGAACTATCTTATCTGATGTTAAATTTGTCTGATGATAAATATGTGCCGTGGATGAAGACAAAGGAGGCATTTAATGCATTTCAGGAATTTTTGTTACGTACTCATTTAAAAAAAAAAAACAAAACAGTTTCAGAGAATATGTCATCCTTCTGATGGAAGCGTCATTGCAGCCATCTTGTAGGTAATGAGACTACTACAGAAACTGGAATTAGATAGAAGCATTGCATGATAAAGACTTTGATATTAATTTTCTTAGTTTATCCATAGTAAACAGAATTCATTTAAAAGGAATTTCCCTTCAGAATGGAGTCCTGAGATTAGATCATTGTGGTCAGGAGCATGGATAGTACAGCTGATTTGTCTCCTTGGGGCAAGCACAGTTTAGCATACAGATTTGAAAAATATGAAAATACGAACTTGATCTTTCAGATGTTTTGACAGAAAAAAAAAGCTAATGAAGTGAAACTTTTGATAGTTACATACCAAAAAGAAATCTAATGTTTTGGAAACCAGGCTCCACTTACACCTGCAGAGCTCTTCAAAGTGTTGTCCGCGGTGTGCAAGAGAATATTTAGAAATTGAATCTGTTATTTTGCACAGCTCATGTGACCCAAAATGTCAAGTCTGTTTTTCTTATATGCCTTCTGAGAATGAAAAATGACTCCTAAGGTGTTATGTCCAATGGAGAATTTATAGGAATGTCAGAGATGACTGATTAAGGGCAGTTTATAGATTAACAGATGAAGGCTAATACAGAGGTTGGTGGTGATGTGTTGGAAAAATAGGAGGAATTCCGGCACTGCAGTAAGATGCATCGAGATTTGTCTAAGACCTGGACATTGATATTAATCCAAACTATGAATATTTCAAAATCTGAAAGGTAATGGTTGGACAAGAATAGTGTTACTGCTCAAAGGCATTGAATCTTTGCCTATGGTGAGTGGAAATGAGTTAGTTTCGTATTACCCTGTAGTCTGTCTTCATCACTACATCTTAAGGGAAATTGTCTAGATCTTTAATATGCCTTAGGCAATTAAGTTACCAACATAAAGAACTTTTGTGTCCTTTGCTTGAGAACCATTTGTTCTTTCAGGAATTAATGGTATTGTGGGGTCCCAGAGAACCTGTAAGTTTTTTTAAAATATGTGATTGAAGTGTTTTCTTTATCTTAATGAAGAATCCAGACACTATGTATTCTCAGTCTCAAGAGAATGAACTGCTCAACATGTGAACTAAGGAAAGAATAATGTATGTTTCAAAGGTATGCTTTTCAGCTGTTGTCTTCATCCTTACAAGATACTCTGCCAGCATCACATTTGTCTTCATCTCTAGCTGATTTTGAAATCCTTCAGAGCTTTAGAAATAAAACTGCACATATCCTTTAGATTTCTTGTATAGAAATAGATAAGATTTTTTTAACAGCAAATATCACAGAAGAGCTTCCACTGCCGTCCTCCAGTAAATTAGACTTGGGTGCAGACAGACCAAATAACTTTGTAGGCTTATGCTGCACAGACTTGTAGAAAGATATTATGTTCCATGTGATCAAACAGAATTCCTATATGTCCTATCTTGGCTGAAATTCCAATTAGCCATAGCAACCAATGAGGGAAATATGCAGCAGCATAAAACATCTAATTCAGTGCTGACAAAGAGGTGGGATGTATTGATCTGTTTGGCAGAAAACTTCATTTTTTTTCATTCCTATAATTCAGATTTTCTCATTACTGGACACAGATGGCAAAATATAATTTTATTAACTATAACCATTTGTTTTGCAGTTCATCAATTAAATTCCAAAGAGTACAGAGACTAGTTTATGCTAGCTATTAACAAAAACAAGTTAGTATCTAGAGCTATAATAGAAATGGTGATAAATGTTGCATACCATACTTCAAGATCATTTGTTGCTATGACAGTAATGAAGCAAAATGAAACAGGGTCTCTGGAATCTCAGATTTTTCATGTTCCCAGAGAGTTAGAGATAAACACAAACTTTTCTCTCAGAGAGCTGAACTTCATTCCTTCAAAGCTACAATTGATATATATATGTTTCAAAGTACATAGTATACTATCTGCTTATTGGAAAGTTAAATCAGAAAAGAAGGGAAAATAATAGTTTGTAATTATTCTGGATAACAATCATCTCTACTCAACATCAGTATGAGCCACCAAATTAAGTACCAAGTGAAGTAAACTGAAAAATCCAAAATTTCCAGTGTGAAGCACACTTGCAGGAGTGAATGAGGAGTGCATTTCAAAATCCTTTCCTGTTCTCATTTATCTTCTGCTTTCTTTTTTCTACTAAGATGTCCATCTTTTAGGTTTTGTTTTGTTTTTAACATCCCAAGTGCTACAAGTGCTAGGATGTAGGATAGCCTATACAGTGACAGCAGCACAGACTATATATGCTACTGGAAAACATTAATTATTTATATGTGTCCTTGGTAGAACGGGGAGCCTGCATGCACAAATGTACAATTCATATCATTTGGCTTCTCAGGAATTATTACAGAGAAGTTTACTGAAAATAACAATGGTGTTTGATCTTACCAGTGTCCCACTGCTGGCAGATATATTTCAACACTGATTGTGAATAGAAATCCTTACAGCAGATTCATACTATATTCTGTGTGCTGGGACTACCCATCTGTACCCCTGTTTGCAGCCAACAAGAATACTAAATTTTGCGGTTTTGTTCCAGGGACAGTGTGAGTCAAATCTCTCTAGGAGAGACCTTAAACCTTGCCACAATTGGGTAAGCTGATTTTGTGTTGTTTACTGCCAATGATCCTGAATGCCAAAGGAGTAAAACAGTTTGCCTATAAATAGATAACGTATAGCCAAGTCTTTTTCTTTTCAGATGTCCCTTTTATCTTATTCTAACCTGGATATTGTTTCATGCCAATCCTCTTCTTTTGCATCTTAGACCACTGCATATGAGTGTGTCCTGGTTTCAGAAAGTCTTGTTCATGGCAAGTTTAAACATGCTATCTAATAATAAACCAGAATCTACTAGAATAATATGTATTTCTGTAAGGGGAATTTATTATGCAGTAATTTTCACTTTTCCTGTCTACTAGTCAGTTCTATTGGAGTTATTTATTGTTGCTAATTTTTGAAAACCTCTGCTTTTATCCCATTCTTTGTTTTTGAATCTATATAGCACCTAAAAGTGCCACAGTCAAATCATAATTCATGATATTGCTGTCTGTTTCCATAAAATTTGTCAAAGGCCTTTGAAGTTCTTTCCACTAATATCAAATCTACCTCCATTCTTCCTTTCATTTCTCATGACACCTACGCTGAAGCATTGGTCACAGTCTCATTACTCTCTCTCCATCAATGTTGCCTTCTTTTTGAGTGTAACGTCTGTTACAGAGGCAGTGATGCAAGGAGAGCTGATATCCGTCCTCTCTTGTGCTGTCTTTCATTACAGCAATGGTTCTCCAAGATTACATTCAAAAAATTTTCTCAAAGGTTTTTCAGAATTAACCAATTATTAAATTATCTGCCTAGGCTTTGTGCTAGTTTTGAGAATGTCATTGACTTATGACATTCTAGAAAGAATTTAAATTTTCACTTCTGTACACCTAAATTCTTCTGGTATAACCTGTGAATTGATATCTCATCATGTGATTGCTGTACAGGTCTCTACTCTTAACAGTATAAGGGAACAAAAAAAAAGACATTTTTTTGGTAGTGCCTTGCAGATAAATCTTTACTATCTCTTGGATAAATCAATGGGGGAATTACTAAACTATTTTATATGCATTATAAGTTTAGTATTGGCTTCTATTCTGGATTTCTTTTGATCTACCTCAGTTTCTTCTTAAGCAGTGTAAGCCTTCATTTATTTGATTTACTATTTGACAGTCTCACAGTGTTGTGTATAGAGAAGGAACCGTGCATAAAAAAATGTTAAGTTTATGTAGAAAAAAAAAGATGCCTGCTTCCTTTATAATCACCATGTACCTTCTTGCCCCTCCAGTTCATATAATTTAATGTGGCCAGAGAAAGCAGGAGCACCAGAGCCATTGCCAGGAGTAAAAGAAGGGAAAAATGGGACATAAGTCTTTGAGAAAAATAGATGAGATCATCTAGTTATCGTAAGATACATGTAGATGTTTTCAGTAGCTGTTTGTCTTTTAGTGTCACCAATGATGACATACAGTCTTTGTGCTTACTTAACATTCAGAAGACACTTATGACAAATAGGGTCATGAAATGATGATGCTGACCAGGTTTGCGAATATGTATTGCTATCATTACTTCAGAGGTCAGTTTTAGCTTTTTGAACTTTGAATTAGGGTCCAATCATCTTCAATAGAATTGTGTGTTTTGGAAAAATGTCTGTGATGAATGAAATGTAGGCAAAACCGTTGTGGTTTTTGTTTTTTGTTTGCCTGTTTCCACATATTAGTATTGTTGAAGCCTTATCAGAACTAGGCATATGAAACAACCGGAATGTTACCACGTATGTGTTGAATAGAATTGAAATAAGCAATAGCTATCTTGATTCTGAAACCAAATATTAAGATGAGCCAATGATATTTCTTAACAATAGCTTCAAAGACCTTTTTTAATGTGATTTTTTTTTTTCATTCCTATCCATTATTCACTGCAAGTAAGCCAAGAAATGAGCTCAGAATGCATTCATTCTGCTTGTAGTCACCTGCGGCTTCCAACTATGTTCAGTGAATTTTCACAGGAAAGAAAATAATTGAGAACTTGCAGAATTTATATTTAGCACTGAATTTCCAGATAGCATTTCCAGCCCCTAATGATTTGCAGTTTATGAACTTGAGACATCTATGTTAATAAATCCCCTGACAGTATTGTTTCCCTCATCTGGATCTTTATTGAAAACCTCTGATCATGTCTCTTGGAAGAAATGAAACATTCAAGAACAACTGTTGGATTTCAGGAATGCCAGAAAGGGGAAATATCTCATATGAAAAATCCAAATGTCTGAAAAGTCTTGCTTAAATGTAGCTGCTTTTGTTCAAATTCTGTCTTCTCGCAAGTCCCTACTCTGCTCTGGAAAGAGAAGTGTGTGCATTTGGTTTCATCCATCAGAGAGCTAAGAGACAGAATAATGTTCAATCACAGTGTTAATCACAGCACAACAGTTTCCACTGAAATGACTCAATAGAGGATTTATTCTCCCATCTATTCAGGTGCATAACAAATTTTCTTAATGGGTGGTGCATATACTACAGTAAAGAACAGACTGCTTTGTATTAAAATTACATATCTAGGATTTTAACATAAAAACTGAAAAATCCCACAGTGCAAAACTGACTTAAACTCAATTTCCCTCTCCCCCTCTTATAATGTCAAGATGCCTGAGTGCTCAAGTGACTGAGTAAGTACTAAATATTTAATGTGTGGAGGTTACATTAACTGAGTCTTTGATCTGAAACTTCTTAAAAACATCTTAAAAGCCCTTCAAAAATGGGTTAGTATTTCATTACAGTCACTTAAAATAGATTTATTTTATCAAAACATCCTGTCAGAAAACCCAAAGCTGTGATTAATAACCTACAGCATTTTGACTAAAGCATCTCCTAAGACTAGTTTCTCAGTGTATCAACAAATTACCCATTGCAGGAAAAAAAAAAAAACAACAAACCAAAACTAGCTGGCCCTATCACCTCTGTTTGGCAGTTACACTTATGCAGAGTATTTCTGCTGAGTTTCAGCAGATATAGACATTAGAATCCCCTGTGGAATTCTGCATGCTGGTGCTATGCAAACAATGTCTTTTATTTAATTTTGACATTAAATTATTATTTTTTTCTTTCACAGAACAATATTAGTGGGGCAGTTCTCTGCAAATATTTTTGTATAGTAATATTTGCACATTTTTGGGCAATAGAAGCTGCTTGATTTTAATCTGCATAGAGTAATTTGAGAGCAACTCTGGCTGTGTCATGGCTCTGTTATTTAGATTTATTTTTTATCATTTGAAGGCAACAAACTACAGTATGATATTACATGAGTATCTGGTAGACATGTAGATGCTAGGAGCATAAGCTGAGACAGGTTTCTTGGTCAAGGATATTCTGGGATAACAGAGGAAGTTAAACGCTACATTCTGAGCTCACTCTAGTATCCTATGCAGCCATATGATATTGCTTTCTCAAAGCAAGAGGTAAGGATTTATTCTCAAGTGACTCTAAAAATAGTAGTGAAAAGCACATGGCTGAACCTTCACAAACTGCTTTGAAACTGTATTTCCCTTGTTTCTTAAGGGAAATGCGTCTTTGTCAGTGTATAGCTTGTATCAGGGATGCTTTGCATATGAAAACCACGTGCAGATTGAATCCTGTTATATAAATCAAGGCTGGTTTTCTGTGGAGTTCTTTTGTAGTATCGACATAAAAAGGGTTGTTATAAATAAAAGTGGAATATAATTATAAATGCCCTTCTGATGAAAAAAAAATTCTTGATTACCTTTGAATTCTTTTGCCCTTTAAAAAGGTTATATTTAACTGGTTCAGTTTCTTACTTGATGTTTCAGTTCCCAAGGGAAATCAACCTCCAGTACGAACTGTTTCAATTGGGTTACATGACTTTACTTGCATTTGTGTCTTGCATTTGTTAGCAGACAGATTATATAACACTGCAGGGTAAATATACATTGCTCTGTTTTCCTCTACCATTGTTACTCTATGTTTGGAGGGATGGACAGAGAGGTGGGAAGTGGTTTTCAAAACTCCTGAAATTAACTCTTCCTGATAATAGCATAATCAACTTGAAAGTAAAGACCTAGGAATCACATGAAATGATACATCTTAAACTATAAAAATATGTTCAATATTTTGACATGCTATCTACCATCCATGTGTTTTTATTCCCAGTGGCATAAAATCTGGTAGCGCTATTGGCTGGAATAGGATTTTCTTGAGTTTCCACACTGTAACTGAGAAAGTAATTTGTGTATGTGTGTGCTGCCTCACTGAAATGCTGGAGGCTAAATTCTACAGAGTTACCTTCCATTTCTAAGTAGTTTGGTGTTGAATGGCTTTAGATTCATTATCCTTATATTTCCATCAAGTAATATGCTTTCTTGGTAGAAGAGAAGATGAAAGGACCTTTTAAAAAAGTGATAGTAGAAAAAAAGAGAAAAGGAAGAGGAATTTCATCTAGGGTGTGTTTTTTGTTGCTTTGGTTTTGTTTTATTGTGTTTCATTTTAGTCACTGATCAATACGCCCAAGAGAGTGCTGCATTTAGAGAAGAAAGGCAAGCAAGCATCTTAACTAACTAGCTGGAAGTTGATTGTAGCATGCTGGTTCTTAGACAACTGATAAGGGGGGAAGAAACATTTATGCAGAGGATCAGCAAGAGCAGGAACATGCTTTAATACTTTGGCTTTTTCATGTCACAAGTCCAACGTACTACACCTGAAGATAAATTCAGACTGATTTTTCAAATTGTATGGCATAAAATTTGAAATGGGTTGCATAATAAGATATGGAGAATGATATTTTGATTCAGAATGCAATAATGTTTGCATTTGAGAGACTACATTCCTGGCAGTAGTAAGAGTACATATGTATTTGGCTATGATCTGTACATCCCTTGTGCAGTGAGGTTGCACAGAGGAAGCCTCTCGTTCTGGCTGCTAATCCCTTGCAATAGGTGTGTATATAGCACTGCATTTTTTACCTGTGTAAATTCAGAGAGTTCAGTGAAAGATCATGGATTTTCATCATTCTGCAGTCTAAGTGTGTAAGAGAAGACCTACAGTAAGAGTACCTACTTCTGCTTTTGAACTTCTGTGCTTTTTAAATGTGATTTAAAAAAACCCAAAACAATAAAAATATTTAAAATAATTATGTTGAATTTAATGATTTCCTAAAAGTACGTATATTATAAAAGTCCTTCCAGAACTTTTTCTTTCATTCTTCCTCTCCCTTTATTCCTCTTATTCACTCTGAGCATGCCCTGTCTTAAATCAAATGCTGTACTACATATTCTGTGTGAAAGCCAAACAGTGACAGATTTACATTACATAAACTCTTCCAAAATCTTTTTTAATTATTAGAATAAACTGTTTGCAGTCCATAATTTCTGTAAAGTTTTTGTTTAACAAGCAGAAAAAAAAAAAAAAAAAGAATCCAGCTCTTCCTCCTCCAGTCTGGTACACTGTGTGCTTGAATTTATTCTATCTTTGGACATAGTGGGTAAACTGTGAGGTTAGGCTTCTAAGAGAGGCAGAAATTTTGAGTTGTGTTTGCAGGACTGGAGTTGTTTTGTTTTTTTAGCAAAACGTTGGTGTACTTTGTAGATATTTTTCTGGAATTCTGTTAATACAGGGGGAAGTTTGAATTAGAATAATTAAATATTCACTATTCTCCTCAACGCCACAAAAGCTATTTTTTTGTTCATTATTTTGCATATGACAGTCTGTCATGCAATATGTTGAATTTCTTATTTACTACTCACATCTTCTTAAGTATTCACATACCTTCAGAGTTGATACTGCTCTTCTTTAGTTGCCCTGTACCTAATTTATTTGTCATGAGCAACTTTAGGTATGACACATTTTAATTTCTGGCTACATGATTATTACAGTTTAAAATGTGATAGCTCAAAATTCTCTCTTTCCTTTAGGGAAATTATTTCAAGTTTTTAGGTTCTGAGCAATTTTTTAAACCAGCTGTCTGTTTTTTAATCCACTATCTTTGTCCAATAATTTTTCAATATTTAGGAGACTGACTGGTAATCTTTTATGGAGAAAAAGGACTTATAAAAATATTGAAGGACAAAAATCATATCTGAGTACTAGCTTCAGTCTTGATTTATTGCCTGTGGTATCTTTGTATGTTTCACATCCTAGATTGCATTTGATTGCACAACTTGTTAAACTAACTATGGAAGAATGGAAATCTTCTTTGAGAAAAATGTCCCCCTGCTTAGCTTTTTGCATAGCTGTTACTTTAATCAATATCTCAGTAGTAAAGATCCAATGTGATCAAAGTCCTGGATTTCACAGTCTTCTCCTGTCTATAAAGACACTTTTTTTTGTTGTTGGGTTTTTTTTTTGTTTTTATCTGCATTCAGTAAGTGCCCTGAAGATCTGCAAGAGCATCCAGGCTCTCTATTGCTTTCATCTTCTCCCGCAGTTCTTTCTGCCATGCCAGCCATTGTGTTTATAATTTACCCATTCTAGTATTCAGCAACAGTCAGAATCCATCTTGTCAACTTATTCAGTAATTTGTTTCGCTATGTTAGCAGACCATATATTCTCATATGCAAATTCCTTCTTTGGTTTTCTTCAAAACTGTGATATTTGGAAGTAGATTTCTATAATTTATTGCAGAAGTAACTAGTATGATTAGCTTTTGTTCTGCTTTGCTTAAAATTGCTGTCATGACTATGTTATTCTAGGCATTAACTTGGGAACAGGAGCTCTTAGCCATTCTAATTCTCCATTATCTTCATTAATATTATTCTAACATTTAACACGTAACCAGAGTAATAGCATGTATACTCTGCAGTTTTAATATTCTTTGCATCAGCGTTAACTTCATGTGTGTGTAGTAAAGATCCCCTAAACTTCTTACTGCAAAATAATTTTATCCATGGACATATGGGAGTTAAACTTTCTTTGCCTTACAGTTTTCATTAGATAGAGGCTTACTGGTACCATGGCCGAATGCTCAAATAAGCATTTTAATGTTGAATAAAGGTCAACACACTGGAATTTGAAACCATTAATCCTTTTGCTCTTAAAGTAGGCAGAACTTTAACAGACTAAATAACAAATGAAATAGTAGTCTTAAAGTTCTGAAGAAGAAAGATACACTTTCAAATTAACAGTTTAGATATCTAGAACTTTTAATTTAAGCAACACAAGTGCGTTTTATTTTTATTTTATTTATTTTATTTTATTACCTTTTTTGTTTATTTGTTTTGTTTTTGTTTTGTTTTGTTTTTCCATGTTGTTCTGATGGGAGGGGAAGTTTCTGAGTTCATAGAGCTATGGAAAAAAGAGTTCCCAGTGTATTATAGGATTACAGGATGGCTTAGGTTGGAGGGGACCTTAAAGATTATGTAGTTCCAATCCCCCTGCCGTTGGCAGGGTTGCCAGACTCTAGATCAGGCTGCCCAGGATCCTAGGTTGTGTCAATGGCAACACTCAGTTTAGTGTCATCAGCAAACTTTCTGAGGGTCCACTCAATTCCACTTGTCTATGTCATTGTTAAAGACACTGAACAGCACTAGTCCCAAGATGGACACCCTGGAGGACACCACTCATGATGGGCCTCCAGTTGGATGTGAAGCCATTGACAACAACCCTCTGGCTATATCCATTCAACCAATTCTTCATCCACTTAATAGTCCAGCCTTCAAATTGATATCTTTTAAATTTAGAGATAAATTGGAGTGGGGTCATGTCAGCTTGACAACATAATTTGCCCTTCCTTTGACCACTGATGCTGTAACTCCATCATAGAAGGCTACCAGATTGATCAGAATGATCTGCCCTTGGTGAAACCATGCTGGATGTCTCAAAATACCTCCTTATCCTGCATATGCATGAAAAGCATGTATGAAAAGACCATGTGCAGTGGAGATTATCCTAGTGTTTTCTGGTCACAATAATTGTATCAGTCTAAGGATATAGAGGCTGTCCTCTTCAGATGAAAAGAAGATCGGGCTCTAAATTAATTTTTGGACTTTGAACAGTTGTGGCAGCCCTCTTGGACATTGCAGATTCTTGAATCAAAACTGCATGGCCTTTTGTTGAACTTTTAACCTACATATGACTGAAGCCTGTCTTTTGGTAATGCATCAAGTCTTGATTTCAAGACATCAGGAAACAGAATATCTACCGTTTCCTTTGATAATTTGTTCCAGTGTCTGATTACTCACTGTTAAAAATGTCAGTCTAATTCTTGAGTTAGATTAATCTTGGATTATAAAGAGGACTTGGAGGTACTGGTGAATGGTAACCTGGACACGAGCCAGCAATGTGTCCTTTCAGCCCAGAATGCTAACTGTATCCTTTATTTATATCAATTTTTATTTCTTCTCTAATAACCCTAATTCATTAAATTTTCATTTATAGAGATATTTTCTTGACGTAGATTATTCTCATCAATTTCTTCTGGATTGTCACCAGTTGAGCCTCATTTTCTGGAGGTGTAGTTCCTCAAAATGGATGAAAGAATGCAACTGCAGCTTTATCAGTGCTGAGTGAATTCGTTTCTGACTTGCAAACTATACTTAATTTATGTAATGCAGTAGGACATTTGTCTTTTCCAGAACATCATGATATTTTTGACTGGTTATCCAGCATCTAATCCAAAGCAACTTCTCATTTTCTACAGAATGGCTACCAAGTCAGTTGTACTTCATCCCAAGACGTTAATTATTTTTGGCAAAATGCAGTACTTTACATTTATCCCTACTTACCAAGCACTATAGCTTACAAATCAGGCCTTTAAATTCAACCAAGGTTGTTCTGAATTCTGATCTGTTGTCCAAAGAACTTGTAATGCTTCCAAGCAAGACAGTGCCGTGGCAAGTATGTTTATAATGCTATTTTCTGGATCATTAATCAAAATATTAAATGCTACCTGACCTAAGAGAGACTCATACAGATTCTCAATTTGAGATTTGTTTTTCTGTTGATAGGAGTGACATGTTTGTTGGTAACTGCTGTCTGAGTATTACCTTGTGAATCAGTGTCACACACACTGCGTACTGTCTTCAATTGAATCATGCTTCAATGGTTTGCTTAGAAGAACATAATGCAGAAGAGGGTAAAAAAATATTCTTAGGTACACATGACATCTGATTCTTTTCCTCTGTCCAGAAGGTCTGTTATATCCTATCAGGAAGAAAATTAGATTGCTTTGACATGATTGCTCTTGACAAATTCACGTTGGATATTATACATATCCTCATTATCTTCCAGATGCTTACAAATAGTTTGTCTATGTATTACAGTATTTTTCCATTAATTGAAGATAAGCTGATTGGCCTACGATTCCCAGGCTTTCTCTTTCTCTCTCTCTCTTTTTTAAAGCTTCCTTTTTAAACATAGATATTACTTTTGCCACCTCCCTTTTCTTTTTTTCTTTCCAGTTTCTTCATTGTCCTTTATAAGTTCTCAGAGGTAAGTCCTAATAGCTTTCAGATTCTTAGCTAGCTGTTTTAATACTTTTGGATGAAGTTCATTGCTCACTGTATATAAAAATATCTGTCCTACCTAAGTACACTGAAATTTGGACCTTCTCCATTTGAGGCTCAAATCTGATTCTTTGTCAGTGACATTAACTGTGATAGCTACATGGCTGCAATTGTCCTTATACATAGGTTTCTCTGAAAATAATGCCTCCTATTTATTTCCTCAAAAACTGCAAAAGAAATTAAGAGCACAAGTATGCTATTTGGTAGAATATATTCTCAGTTACAAAACAGTATTTTTCAACATAATCCCCACCACTGGCCAATGCATTTTCACTGGCCATGAACAAGAGCCTGCATGCCATGCTTTTAAAAATATACACCAGCAGAGGTGACCTAATGTTGCTGTCATCACTACTGAAATGCACCACCCACCCATCACTGTGCTCATGTTGACTTTTTAGCTCCATAAGTGTTTAGCAAGCATCAATGAATGTTGATGGGTACCATTTTTTCTGCATGGAGGAACTGAATCATGCACCTTTGTTTCATATGTACTTCCAGGTCAGACACGGTTCTTTCAGACTGCTCCTCTGCTGCCGTCTGTCACACAGCAACAGAATGAAATGGAGTTTTGGCAGGAAGGCTCAATCCCTACTTGCCACCAACATCTGCCTCTGACGTTGTTGGCCAATGTAATAAAATAGGAGGCATTAATTTCAGAGCAGCCTTTGTCATAAAGACTGAAGTTGTTAGTCTTTTTGGCATCATCTAATATATTTCATTCCTTACTTAAGTAGTGGACTAATCCTTTCCTTGATCTCCCTCTTACTGAAATATCTATAAAGTGATTTTATTAAGCTTCATGCCCCTTGATGTTTGCGTGTTATCTTGAAGGTACTTGATTGGATTTTTTTCATTTATGCCTACCAAATTTTTAGTTAATTTTTACTGCTATATCAGTCCTTGTTCTGTAGGTATAGCCTGTGTTTTTATTTCTAAACAGATAATTTAATTTCTTTGCACCTAATCATAACTTTGAATCTGCTCTGTGCTTTGGCCAGTGGCTTCCATGGTTTCAATGATCACAATTTATAATGCAGTACAATTGGTTTTGATGCTTATGTTGAATGAATGGCAACTTCAGAGAGGTCTGTGATTGCCCACAGATCAAAGTCAGATTTGCTAGCTACCACCAGCCCTCTCCAATATAATGATATGCATTGACAGTCATGATACTAAGTGCATTGTGATTGTTTATAGATTCTTGATTTAACCAATTGAAGTAGTTATAATATCACTGGTGTTACAACAAATATGAGGAGAGAATAAAATATTTGATTAATATTGTGAAATAATGAGATAGGCCATTTGCTTACAAGGAAACTTGAAGGTTAATCATTCATACTCTTACAAAAAATCAGACTTTGTGAGATCATATTATAGTTAATTGAAGAAGGCAAATTCTAAGTATGAGAGTCATCCATTACTGATGTGCAGCCTTATTTATTATATGACTAGATTTGACTTGCTGGTTAGGATTTCCTCATGTAGAAATGTATTTCTCTCCATATTTGGAGGATGGCAGCGAATGTGGGTCTGTCACATTTCATTACTTTAGACTTTACTCTGTTTCATTTCACTCTGCAGTAGGACTGCTTCTGAAATGGGATTATTGACCCCTACCATTGATCATGCTACCCCAGTGTGTGTGAGTGTGTGTGCAGTTAGTAGTACTATCAAAATATGAACATATGAAGGTAAAAATAATACATGATCTGCTGTGTAAATAATATCTATGGATCTTTTTTTTTTTTTTTTCCTTTCTTTTTTATCCCCCCTTTTTTTCTGAGGCTAGCTTAGTCTGTCAGCAGGATGAAAGGAAAAAATTGCTACACTTGTGCTAAATTTCCCCTGGGAAAGTAAATTATGGACAGGCCTCCAAGGACAACCCAGAAATAAAGGGATAAGATATTGATGCACTCCATACCTCTCACTCCTTCTTCCTTGTCCCACAATTGAGCACTCCTTCAATGAAAAGTTATGATTTCCTTGTTAAATTGAATTTCTCTCCTCCTTGTCTCACAATTTATTGTGATGCTGAAAATTTTATAACTTGGTAAAAACTGGCAGAAGCCTCATTTGTCCCCACAAAAGGCTACCCAAGTTTGAATAGGTTTTTAGACAGAGCTATGAATGCTCACACTTAAAGATAGATAGTCATGTCAGTACCTAGTTTATAGAAACTTTTTCAGTTACTGCAAAAGGGTTTTCACCCTTTTTAACCATAATGCTTTTTAGGAAGGAGGGAGGATTGTGGAAGGAGGAGAGTGCTGAGGAAGAGTATTTTGAATGGTGAGCTAGTATTGTTTTTCTAGGTCTCTCTAAGCATTGTCTTCTGATTTGTTTAAAGAGCTACTGAGAAACTTTGCCTCTTAAATTTCAAAATCTAGTGCTTGTAGAAAACTAGCTCCGTGTCCAGTCTTCTCACCAGCTTCTTATCCTTATTATCATCAAACTCAGTCTTCCATTCCCTCTCTCTGCATCAGGACTTCTCCATCACCATATCACTGGTTGCTGCCGGTGCTTCTGCTTATTTTTATTCTCATCATGCCCCAAAATGACAACTGGCTCAGCTGGCCATTGCTTTATGCCCGGCCACCTGTGTAGGTAGGCAGCAGAACCTGGAGTCCCAGCAACTCTGATGCCACTTGGGATACACTTTGAGAATATGGGAGTGCCACGCACAGAAGAACACTCTGTCTTTTGTACAGTTTGTAGCTTTACCACAAGTCTCAAGGTACAGGTGCCCTTGTGGCATGTAACAGAAAGGAGATACTAAGGGAAATGTCATCCAGTTGTTGTATGTATGCTCTCTTCAGTCTTTTACGCTCTTTCCTCAGCAAGTTCTTTCATTGCCTTTAGTTCTGTGAATAATGTAATGTTCACCTGTAAGGTGATTGGGAAAAGAAGACAAGAAGTGAGGACTGGAGGACTGCTATAGCTGGTGTTTGTGATGCACAGATTTGTTATTTGAGACTGGCAAATGTGGAGCGGGTGGTGGACTATGGGCAGGGAGAACTAGTTGTAAGACAGAGTGGGTACTGGAATGGTGTGTACTTATTGTGAGAGAAGTATTAGGCACAACTGCTAGAAAAGAGAAATTTGAGAAATAATTCTTCTGGCTGCAGCCTGTAAATAGTACTAGGGCAACCTTTAAAATTGCCGAATGCACTGTCCAAATATTCCTTCCAAGCATACTTAGAAGTGATGGACTGCCAATATCAAATAGTAAACAGCCCTAGTGATACATGCCTTACGATTGCGTCTTCTGGTTAGAATGTATTCATTTTTACATTCACAAGATGAAAGTTTCAGCTATTACAGCATGAAACTATATTGCATATCTAGTATATTAGGCACCTACATCTGTACCCTCATGTGATTATGGGCATATTTTACTATGGATAAAATGTAAAAAAAAGCATTTAGATTCTACTTGAACTTTTTTTTTTCTTTTAAGAATTTGATACTGGGAATGCCTTGCAAACAGCAGACTATTTTGTTATTAAAGAAATATACTTCAAGAAACAACAGGTGTCAGCTTTCAGACTTACCCATGGGTGATGATGATGTGATTTATTTTTCTTTGTTTACTTTTGCATTCATATACAGAATTCAGAGTCAAACAAGGGGGATACCGGCCTGTGACAAAGGAAACAGCAAATGTCAACTTTCTGAATATTATTCTTTTGACATGCAGTATGAATCTGCTCTGATATAGTTTATAAATTGTCAAGCATTCTCAGCTATACCGGGCTTTCATAGGAGCTGCAGATATTTGGCACGATTGGACCTAGGGGTAAGAAAGTAATGACAAAGTTTGTGTAATTTGGCTTCTAATTCATGTTCTAACTTCCTATGTCTGCAAAAGTCTACACTTAGATTTCATGTATTGCACTAATATGCTTCACTCGGTAGATAAAGATGTATCATAATACAAACATAATATCATCTGGGCTACTTGAGCACAGCTGCCAAAGTCTGCTACCAGTGCATGCATAGAAAAGCCAAGGTCTTTAATGCAACATTCAAGCCTTTTTGTACCCCTGCTAATTATTAGAATTAGTCAATTTCAGCAAATCAAAAAATGCATTTCATTCTCCAGAAACCTATTTTCTTTGTCATCAGCAATGCCAAGTCTCCTTTTGCTTGATTGGGTTATGAGCCAAGCTGCTCAGCTCTGTCAGAAAGGAGGCAGTTCTGTGTGGGTGCCAAAGCAGAAGTTGTTAGTCTGTAGTCAGCTTTACAGCCACAAAATGCCGAGTGAACAGGATACAAGTGGCAGCTGAGATTCACAACTCAGGATTGCAACTGAGTACCAAAATTCTGTACCAAAATTCTGTACCAGAATTCCTCCTGATTTCAATTTTATGCCTTAGACAAAGTCCCATGTGATGCAGCTGGCATTCCTATCAGAATATAAACTCAATGGAGGCAAGATTGTTTCTTTCCTCACTTAAAACAGCACGTATGTATATGAATGCATAGTTGGAACAGACTATTTCTCTGAGGGCATTCTCAGGGTTCTAATGATCTCTGTGATCTTTTAAATAAAAACAAGGTGAATATTTATTAAGTATATCTGCAGTGTGCAATATGCAAATGATTGTGATTTCCGAAACAGAGTGCTATATGCAATGTGATTGCCATGCTGTAGCTTACATTCAGCAGTCATCTGAGCTCCTGTGAGCTCTCTGTGTTGTGCTGTCCTATGGCACATGCTCCTTTGTCACACCCCTCTGTGGGTCACAGTTGGTGAGGCCGGGCAATTTGGCAACCTGGGAGTACCTGGTAGGGGAATAATATAAGGATGATTTACTTAGCTTGTATCTCCTCACTGGCTGCTGCTGTGTGTAGTTAAAGAAAAGGGAGTATGATGAAAACATTTATATTTATACTCTAAATATTTGTCATACTCACAGTGGCTCCAGTCTCTGCTTTTATGCTGTACCCCCAGTGAATCCCTGGGTTGTTGCTGTAAGGCTAAAGGAGAGCTCAAAAGAAGGTATTGTCTGTTTTCCTGATTGTCAGGTGAATAGTTTATGCCAAGCATCTTGAAAATAGTCCATTTAAATCTGAGTTGCCAAATCAAGTGAGTGTCACTATAATCAGCTCTGTGTTTACCCTAAACAGTGTGTGTCCTTATTAGTGCCTTTTCAGTCCCCTCAGACATGCTGATATTGATTGAATAAACACTAACGATAATCTCAATCAGCAATAAGACATGATATACACACATACCGTAACCTCGATGTTACTGTCAATAATGCTGGAAGATTTCATTTGCATTCTTTTGTGTGTGTGTGTGTGTTGGTATAAACATCACAGTGCTGTTTTCTCAAGCTGTTTTTATATCTTCTTCAGTGCTGTGCTTGTTCAGATCTGCTCCCATGTAGAAGTTAGCTGTCTGTCCTTTGTCCTGTTCTCCATTTCACAGAAATATCTCAAAGCAGCTTAGAAATACTAATTGAGACAGTATAGCCATGCTACTTTGCTGAGCACAGAGCATACACTCTTCCACATCCCAGTGGTATTGTAGGAGGGAGGTGAGGTAGGCAGGAAAGTAGCAGGGTGGTTATTTGGCTGGGACATGTTCCAGAACAAGGCAGGGCATCTTTAATTAGACGAATGGTCAGGACTATGATTCTTGCATTGCAGATGAAAGTGGATGTTTTGTTCTTTCTAACACCATTTCAGAGTCATAGTTCTGACTCATATCCGTGATTGGAAAACTACGGCCTGCTGAGCCATTACTGTCTTTAAAGAAGCATTTATTTATTTGTATTTTCAATTCTGTGATGTTTATATTATAACACCAGCAGGCAGTATGTCAACAAATACGAAGATTTCAGGTTTGGTCATGTTAGAAACTAAGGGAAAGACTCAGATAAAATGTCTCCATATCTGATTTACTTAAAATGTCTGTTTTGCTAGAATGACACACAGAATAGCCACGCTTCAAACTCTGAACTGTATTAGAGCTTGTGAGTTCTATTTGCTTCTTTCTTATGTGGGAAGTACTCCCATCCATGTGTGACCAACTATATAATAAAAGCAGAAAGAGCAAACACGATCTGTTTTCTTTGACTTCTCTGTTTGCTATCTGCCTGTCTTTCATGGTTTCTTTATGCAAGCAAAAAAATTCTGTGAAGCATGAAGCCCTGTGGCAAATGCTAATATAACCAACAATCAGGAGAATAATTGTTTTGCAGGCAATATTCGCATTCTGTAATAGAGAACAAAAGCCTTGCAATTAAGACAACAGAACATTAATAACACACATTTATCATTCTATATGAGCTTATTATTTCCAGTCCTTTGCTAATAGTTTTAATTTATATACCATTCCTTACAAAGCTGTATGTTAATGTGGTCTGCATTGCTGGTTTAGTATTGAGAAATATTTTTAGCATTTTGCACTATCAACTTCTCTTCTCTGGGTTCTTTGAAGGACAGAGCACAACCTTGAGATCCACAAAATGGGCTCTTTGTCTTTCCTGCCTGGAATTCTGTCATCCTTTTCTTCAGTCTAAAACTGGATTCTAGTTTCCTTTTGAAACAAGTATAATTCCTTCACTTTCATCTCAGTGTTAGCTTATTCCTCCTACGTATCTCTTTTTGCCCTTCATTCTCAGATTTGTCTCCTGCTCTGAGCTGGCTGTTCGTGCCTAGGCTTTCCTACAGCCTCATGCTCCTACTGGAGATTTTGCAGCTCTTCCTGCACCGTCCCATACATCCTGGCTATTGTTTCCCTCTTGGCCAATGCAACTTGGTTTTGATTAGTGCGTGGTGCTATTGTGACTTTCTCCTTTGCTGTTTGAATCAGACGAAGCTCCTGGGAACAGAGCCATGGCTTCACACTGGTGTCTTCTGGCTAAAGAGCCACTGACTGAATTCAGAAGGGAGAACAAATTGCATCTCCTAAAATGCCATTGCTGCTGGTTTGCAGGTGTGGGTTCTTAATACAGAATTCTTATGAAAAGCATGTCTTTGTTCTATTTTAGCCATACTGCATAAGCAGTGCTCTCGTCCAAAGGCTTTTGGTAGTTACCACAGTTCCCCATCTCTATGCACAGAGAGCTGAATGGTGGTGGAATGGTTCAAACACTAACAGAATTTATCTTTGAAAATCTCTTTAGCAATATATAATTTTTGTTTTGTAAATATTGAGGGCTTGGATGTCAAAGGATTATTTTAAAATGTTGTAAATCAAATATATTACCGTGGCTAGGTTGTGACTAATTTTTGTCTTGATTTGGCTGTTGCAGGCTGATGCAATTCTCTGGCTGAGATCAAGGGAGTGAGCATGTGAATAAATTACTGATATTTAAACAGAGGTGTTAATTTGCAATGCATGAGCTGCTCCATAGTAACTGCTTATGTGCACACTCTGACCTGGTGATAAATGAAAGATACTGTCAGGTAGTTTACATCACTTAAAGTTAGCCCAAAGAGAACAGCTCTTCTTCAGAATTTCTTTTCCCCCAAGAGAGAGCATTTGCAGTGAACTACTCAAGCAGCAGTGCTGTTAGGAAAAATATAAAAGATAGTGAAAGACAAAAAATTGAGTTAGAAGTTTGAGAAAAATATTTGCTTATCGGATCTAGAATTGTAGCCACCATAAAGTGAATGAGATAACTTTCCCAAAGTGGTTAATGTCTTTTCAGAGTGAAAAGCTTATAACACCTCTGAGATGGAGCTTTTCTATTTGATCTTTCTTACACTTGGTTAACTCTGGTTTGTTGGCATTGTTTGAGATAAGACTTAATTGTCCAGAAGTGTATTCTAATGCTCTTTTTGGATACCCTTGACTACCTGAGGCATTCACAGTGGTCTAGAAAATATGACACAGATCTACAGGAGAATAACGCCTTTCCATATGGGCAATGGAAAGCACTTGCACTAATACAGAGTTCCTATATTTGGGCTGTTCAGTTCCTCCTGGCCACACAACAGACTAATTTATCCTCTGTATTTCTCTTTACCTCTTAAAAAAAAGTTTAGTGAGGTGCACAGACTGTTCTGAGACTTCAGTATATGTTTCTCTTTCAATCCAAACAAATACAAATTGATACAATCAATTTGAAATACATTCATTTGGGAAAAAATTCACCAACTCTACTCATTTTACTTATTTTGTTTACTCAATTTACTTGCTAGTGGAGCAAATATTTACTGTTTTGACTTGGATTCCCATACCAGTTCTGCCGAATTTCAGTCTCTGCAGTCCTTTCAGTCCTTTACCTTTGCAAGGATGCAGGTGATTTTGTGGGTCATCAGACCTTCCTTCACTATTAATATTATTTATCCAGGTCTGCTGCACTATTATTTTGTGTATTCTTGTGATAAAAGAATCTGTGAGTTTGTTTTAAAAAGGGTAAACGTAAAATTTAAGAACTATAGATTTAAAGCATACATTTAAAAAGGGTGAAGATAAGCAAGGGTAAGTCAGTGTCATTAGAACTTGGTATAACATTTTCATCAATATAGATACTTGCAGGAAAATAAAATTAACTCGGAAGGTGATGCCTTTAGGGAGATAAGTGATATACTTACAACAGTAACAAGGGATGTATACAGTTTTGTTTCATTTTGTTTTGTTTTTGTATTTTGGAAGCCTGATTTCAAATTTGGATTTGACAGTGAGATAAATATAGGAAATATATTTTCCACTGTTTCTTTCCCAAACCAAAACAAATGTTTTGCTCCAGGGTGTGTTTGGAATCTACAATGAATCAGTAGTAAAAGGAAAAAACTATTTAAACACTATCGAAGTGATCTTAAACATCCATTACCATAACATTATGGTATTCTAATGCTGCTGCATAATGTGGAAGGAAAACAGAACACTTAGGGAAAGTAGTTTCTGAGATTAATTTGATGTATTTATTTTGGAGGTAAGATAGAGAGGCTCTTATGAAATTGTTTTAATGATTTGAGTCTATGATAGCAAATACTTTCTTATCATTTCATCAATGTGATGTGAGTGATAGCTTGTTCATGGTTAAATGTGTGGAGAAAGCTCCTTTCTCCACTGAAGAAATAGGATTTTTGCCATTTTTTTTTGTTCTAATTAGTGCGGCCGTAAATCATTTAATTCAATCCAATGCTAGCCTATCCAAAATGTATGATAGAAACTGTTTTGGATTGTATTTTTCTCTATTTGTATTTTATCTGGATGGTTTAAAATTTGTTGATATTGCAGGCACACTCCTACTTTGGTCCGTTGTTATAAGCAGCACATTTCTGGCTGAGGAAAACAGAACAGGCTTCCGTAGGAGCTCACATACTGTTGGGATCTGGAATAATTGCAAATTAAATGGTGTTATATAAGTTTGCCCTTCAGAAATTTGCTTTGAGAATTTTTAAATCCAAATAAAAAAGCCCTCGGTTGCCAGTTACTGGAAAAGTCGCCACCAAATGATATAAAGTACATGCTGTTAGGTATTAGTGCACAGCCTCCACAATGTTACTAGGGGGCTCAAAAAGCTGGATTAGCTATCTTTTGGGAATTAATTTGTTTTTAGCACTAAATACATGGTCAACCACACAGCAGCGTGATTAGCTGCCATGGATTTCTGCTGGCACAATATCACTTTTACTCAGTGTTGTAATTACTATATTTTAGACAGGTTAGCAAAGATGAATTCTTAGCCTGTGGTTACTTATTCTCCACTATTTTAATTTTTTTATTTTTGGAGAAAAATGAGAGAAAAAAGAAAAATCCTCGGAACACTTTTTATATAATCTTCCATTATAGAAAATGTTCTCTATCTCAGAAAATATGTAAGAAACAGATTTTGCCCTCTGGATGGCTGCAACTTAGTGGTCAATCCGAAAAGCTTCTGTTGAGTAACACAGTGACTTCTCCATATTTCTTTGTCCTTCATCTCTGTTCCATTTAAAGGAATGTAAGTATCTGAGTAGAAACAAAATGGACTACAAAATGAGCCATTGCCAATACTTTTGTTTTCTGAAGTCTGGATAATTATAACTTTGTTTGTTTTTCTCACCTATTATGGGCAATTTGTCAAGTGGACGACATTAGTAGGATTGTAGTTTTAAAATGCTTCTGATCCAATCTATTTGGCTGCAGTAAGAATGTGAAAAAAGTTGTAAATTGGTTATTACCCTGAGCGCATTTTCAATATAAAAAATGTCCTCTTTAAGTGAGATGGAAAAATGGGGACTTAAATCAATGAGAAAGGTGCATGCTGACTGTACAAACATGAGGACTTGTTGGTTTCTGTGATGTATTCTGTGAAGGGTAGGAAGGATCACAACCATTCCCTTGCAAAATAATCAGTTCCAAACTACAGAGACTGCTCTGTCCCAGTGTATGTTTCCTGCCACAGGAGGAGGGAGAACAAGGACAAAAAGTAAGTACTGGTGATTGGCCAAGCTCTCATCTCCAACTACACGGTGTCAGGAAGACCATGTTTGAGACTGAAGCTTCTATATATATCTATTTTGACTTTGCCACCTGTCTTGCACAGAATAGGCTCCCGTCAAGGGTGAGTTGTGACTTTTTTTGAAAGGACAAGGTGACATCTGAAGAACAAAGATACGGATGTTAATGTAGGGTCTACACATTCACATAATTACATTGAACACGGTTGAGTACCCCGAATATACGGTGTCCAGGGCTGCTTGAATTCTATAGCATATTGTGTGTACAGTATTCTGCACAGCCTGGCAAACGTTAGTGAATTCAGTAGCACTTCTGTGGCAGTAATGACATGTAACCATCTGTGATTTCGCACCTGCAGAAGCCACTGTCAGCTGTTGAAGTTCAGCAGCCTTGGCTTTGCATGAATTTATTGCCCAAAAATTCACTCATTTTCTAGCCGCAGAATTCAGATAACCCTTTCAGTGAACTTTAAGTTCTTACATATAATAGACAAAAACTGTGCTCCAGAGAAAACCTCTACCAGACTGCCTTTCTGATTAAATACTGTTTGTGCACTGTAGTGCCTTTATAGAGTAAATAAGAAGTTTATATAAAAGTAATAGCATTGCTGACGCTGGGACACTGCTTAGTGCTCCCACTGGCACCGGGGCTGTTTTGTGCAGGCATTGTGTGAGCATACGCAAGAAGACAAACTTTCTTCTGAAACGTAGAAAAGGGAAAATGTAAACAGAGGCCCCAAATGGTGAGCTGGCCTGACAGGCTGTACTGCAGCACCGTGGGGAATCCAGGAGTAAAATCTCCATCTTGATTTTCCCACCAGTGCCTTAAACACTTCTTTATGCCATCTGTCATGAAAATGAACAAGATTGGCTTGCTTTCTCTAGCTTCAGACTCTGCTAGCAGGCACTCGCATGATATGATTTTATATAACTAGTTTCAGAATAAATACAAACTCTGTTTATTCTGCTAACAAGAGAAGTAGTTCTATTAAATGGGAACAGATCTCAGCTGTTTCTTACCAGAATGTGCACTGCGCTTGGTGTTTCTCACGTGACCATTCTGATTCATCACAGATGTCGATGTATTGTTGTCTACATCCTTGTACAAAAGACTTTTGTGGGGATATGCAGGCTTTGCAGAAGCCATCATCCTTTTCATTTAAGTACTACTGGACAGGCAAAGCATGCTATAAGGAGATGAAAAAGTCTGTGGGACCAGGTCACTGCCTGAAACCTAGCCACCTCTATAAAATGAGCATTTGGTATCATAAAAGTTGCTCTCTTTAGATAGATATGTATTTATTTATTTTTTTCAGTTTTCTGAGTTTTCTGTAACAACCATGGCCTAATTTGTTACTTAGTAAGTGCCAGTTCATGGGAGTAGTACTTTAGATCTTAAGGTAGAAATATTTTAAAGATATTACTAAGATTTCCACTCTTGAAAAAACCTGAGAATTGTAAGAAAAAAATGCCTTGAAAAGTTTTTTGCAAGGAGGAGCACGCATAAGTTTATTTTAAACCAAGCTTTTCCCGTACTGCTGCAAACTCTTCCAGCATTCTAATAAAGTCCCATCAAGTAAAGTCCAAATCTTATTTTTTTCACCACTTGTTCTTTTCAGTGGAACAATTAAAAAGGTTCAAAGATGATTATGAATTTTTAAATACTGAATGACTCAAAAAAAATGTGAGAGGTAAAAATTTTCCTAATGTAATGGAGCTTCCTACGTGATGATAAATGCGATAGCTTTGTCCAACTTACTAACATCAGATAAATGATCATTTTTCCTAATCCTTGCCATTATGTGATTTAAAGAGGAAACATACGTTGCCAAGAACACACAAAATGAGTGAATGATTTTCTTTATCACAGAGGCTGGGGGGAGATCAATTTCTTTATTAATAGTTTGGTAAAAAATTATAATATTTAACTGATGTTAGTCACAGCCTTTGAAGTCGTGCTATTTCAGATGCAGAATGTGAAATGATCTATAGCCATTGGAGGATGGTGTAGAAAGGAAGAGATGTGAGAAAGCCACATCTCCGTGCTGTGAAACCTCATGCACAACTTAAGGAAAGTAAATTATAAAAAATTCACACTCACTTAAATCTATGTGTATTCCGTTAGCTCTAATTAGGTTATTTGCAGTGCAAGTTACTAGATGTGGAACCATTAAAAATACAAAGACCTTTGTAAACCTGTCAGAAGGTGAATAGCCCCTTAGTCTTTAGAATAAGGAATATAATCACCTAGTATTACATGCTCTGGTATCAATGCACTTACATGAAGTATGTTTATAGACTCACAAGGCTGGAGGCTTAATCAGTAGTTAAATGAGGTAATGAAATAACTGTTATTCCTAACAATTAAGAACTGAATCCCATTGACAATTAATTTCTAGTACTGTAACCAAAACTTTTTTTCTGAGATTATTAGAGAACTTCCTGTCTGTCTTCTATAAACTAATTTGACATAAAGATCCTAATGGATGCAGTGGGTATTTATAGCTTATACAGTAACAGTGTATAACCTCTGGGATCAATGTAATTAGAGAAAATCAGTAACAATAGCAAAATCCCAGTAATTCAGACTTGAAATGGTAGGTGTTAGGGACCAGTGTCTATCTTCCATATCTATCGTCTTCTTGAGGTAGATCTGATCTGAGTAACAAGTTTCTCTCTTCTTCCTCTTGTATATCCTACAGTGGCTTTCATGTAACAATATCAGGGGTCAAGTTGAATCAACTTTCACCCCCTTTTGCTCTATTCCGTGAATACTTCTTAGTCACTTTCTCTGAAAAGAAGTCAGGGGGCAAATAGTTCAATTTATTCCTAGATGCCATGTAACAACCAAACAATACATTCTTTGCTCATATCTTAAGCTTTCCTCAGTCCTTTACTACAAGACAGCATTGTGGTTATCCTCTGAGTCATAGTTATTTTAGATGAATAGTGCTCAAATAGGATATAAAAATAACACTCTGGGAGATAATGAGGTAATCGGAAAAAGTTAATGCAATGCAGTTGAAACAAGTGATCCACAAAATTTGTGCAAAATTGCTTCTTGACATGAGTCGTGTAACTCATCAGACTGTTTAATATCAAGGTTTCTTTTTAAACATCTTCAGTATTTACTGAAACAAAATTATTGTACTTTTAGCTAACACGTGTGTATTGTTACTGGAACATGAATCTAGAAAAATAAATTCAGTTGACCAGTAGCACAGCGAATTCGTGAAGTAGTTTGTTGTACTTTGTTTTTACCTACACAGTTTTTAAACATATCTGCTAAGTAAGGTTGTCTCAAGTTTTCAACAAGAAGGTACGATGAGAAGAGGCTGAGTGATACACCCCAGAAAAATGCTTCTTCTGTAACACTGTCAACATGCACTCTCAGTGAACAAAATAAATAGTTTTATGAAACCTTTCAATTTTTTAATAAGTCAAAATACACTTTTCTGACAGCATAATTGCTTTTCATAGTAGGCCTTAAATCTGCACCACTATAAAAGAATAATGCTACAGTAGATCATTTGTGAAAACTTAATGAAAACTGAGTTAGTGAACCTCAGAGTCAGTAGACCTTGAAATTCACTTTCAAAAACTAATTTGCAGTAAATGTATGAGAAACATATTTAGACATGATAAACTTTCAGTCCTCTGTTAGCTAGGTGCAGAAGTTTATCTTGATTAACTATTTTTTCTTTTAATTAATCATTCATGTAGGTAGCCACGATGTTGTGAGTTACACTTCCATTAGTGACACTCATCCAGCAAGAGCAGCATTATTTATTTATTTTTCTTGACTTCCATAAATAATCAAATATGCCAAATTGTAGCATTTCTTTGGTAGCCTTCACTTTGTGTATCCTATTCATCACTGATGATCGATGGGCTACTCTAAATATATTTTGGACAAGGGAAAAAATATAACCTTTGTTGGCAAACAACAACTATTTAAAAGCACTAAGCATTAATTTTATGTGAACATAAATGCTTTACACAGCTATCAGAGTGTAGATAAAATTATAACAAGCAGTCAAGGGATCTTCCACAGTCACTTCAGCCTTCTGTGTGTAATTTATGTAGATATGGGCTAGTAGCAGCAGTTTAGCCCCTCTGTTGAAGGGAAGGGAGGACAGACCAATGCTGATCCTAGTGGGAGATGCACAGTAAATAACAGCATGTGATTTTCCATTATCTGTTTTCCATTAAACAAGAAGAGGTTAGCCCAGGTATGTCTATGGTCGTGACTTCTGCAGTAATGCAACCTGACTCAGAAAGTGAAAAATATTTTATTTAAAAACATTGTGAAATAGCAATTTTGTATCTTCTATCTCAACTTTCTAATTTTCTAGCCTTGAGATATTTGGCCTTCTGACTGGCAACTGGGCACATGTCTGTTTCCTTCCAACCAATAGTTCATTAGTTCTTTTCAGGACTTGCATCAGTTGCCCATGCAAATTGCAAAATATGGTTTTGCTCCTATCAGTGTAATCTATCTGTTTCATTGTGAATGGCTTTTAGATATGTTATATATGGATTTTACCATAAAGTCGCTGTTCATGGAATAAGAATGATATTTAAAAGGTACCAGACTGATTAGATGTCTATTTCAGCTTTCAAAATTGTCTGTAGTAAAGAAAAGAAATCATAAGACACTGAAAATCCAGGCTTACAGGCCATAGATTTGTGTAGTAAACTTTCTGCATATGCTTTTTCTCAACAGCTTTTCTAAATGTAGGAGTGTGCAGTCGTTGTATTACAGAAGAGAGAGAGAGAGAGAGAGAGAAGGAATGCACAGACGTGTTAGTTCTGTTACAACAAAATCAAGTTCAGTTTAGCTTGGCTCACTGATAAACAGAAATGATTAGATTTTCTTTTATTATCTGATCCATTGCAAAGCTTTCACTTCTGATAATAATAAATAATGGTGAGCAGTTACACAGCCATTGTCATCAATAACTCAGCCCTGCTTGAAGATGAATAATATATACTTAGCCTGATTTTAAAGATGGAGTAAATAAGATGAATGCCTTTCCCATGGTCACAAAGAAAGATAGTATAAAGATTAGGTTGTTTCTCAGACTCATTCTTCATCCCGAAAGTCTTCATGAATTTCTTGGTTAAAGCTAAAATATGATCTAAAGTGCTTTGGCATATCAGATGCAACAGGTAATTTTTCAACTGTTATTCTGAATAACTATATCAGTTCACCTGAAGCCTACTGATAGCACCTAAACTTTTGAAAACCATTTTCTACTTTATACTGTCTCTTAAATTTCTAGGGTCAGACGAAGAGTAAGGGAAGGCCTGAGCACTCTTTATGACAGAGGAAAAAAACAATTTGAACTTTCAGGCATCTGAAGGCATTTGGTGGGAAGTACAGCCAGGTAGAACAACCAGAGGAAGGATACCATAAAAGAGCAGTGGCAGACTAATAATTGCTTGGGTCTGCAATGGGAATTAAACACAAGAGTTTGTTTTAGTTTCTGTTTGTCTATCCCACATTCTAAATGAAATGTAAAATATTTTTCCTGGGTACAATCTTTTCCTGTTTCATCAGAGTTCTGGGAGGTGGTTGGCAGCTCAGTAACCTCATTCTATCCCCTTGAAGTCAGTGACAAAATTCCCTTGCACTGACAGGCAGCAAGACTGGACCACTGGGTCCATGTCCACAAGGGATGCGAATATGTTTACCTTCAAAGCAAAGTACTACCCACCTGTTGTCTCCAACCTTCAAGGAGGTGAAGAATGGCTAGTTTACAGACATGAGATTGAGCCATTGAGTAAAGTGCTCTAATATTTACGCAGGTAAAGTTTTGCAGGTGTAAAATACCTGCAAAAGCAGGTGTTGCTTTGTAATAGTAAAGGAAAGACAACACAAGTACACACAAATGCATTACTGGACAAATCACTCCAGCTGAGAATTCTTTTCTTTTCCTTAATTAGATAGATAATGCCCTAATCTGTTTGGTATTGTTTCACGTCTCTCTCAGTCCCTTAAATATACTGAGATGAGGTTATCACACAACTCCAGATTTGCCCAGCTCTGCAGTCCAAATGTAAATCACTTAATGAGAGTGCTTTTCCAATCATTGCACTTTAATTGGCTCAAGTGGAAATAAATGACGCATGTCAGTTGCAGTTGTTGTAAAACTTTTCAATGTAAGGTATGACAGGCTGATGAAGTGTGTGTTATTAAGCAGGGTATGCTAAATATTAGGTATAAGCAGAAGACTACCAATGTCCTCCCTTCACTGGCTGGCATGGAACTCTCCTGTCGGTCTTTGCCCACTGTTGCTCGCATTACTCCTATGAGCCAAAATTGTTTTCTCTGTGAAATTCTTTTGGTGAATATTAGAGAATCCTTATTTTCTTAAATAACTTAATAAAATAATATTAAAAAAGGGTATGTTTTGTTTTGATAAATTTAGTTGCTGAAGAAGGACTGCTTTCTCACATACTGGAGTAAGTAAAATTCAGAGGTCTTTCCATTTGATGGAATGTGGAAAAATGCGGTTTACTGTAAAGTACTGATTTATCTAAAAATTTATACTAATGCTTCCATATTTTACGTAAATCTCAAATAATAATAAAACGGTGGTTAGTACGGTCTGTTACTTATGAACTTGTATCTACGTTGGCTGGCACCTTCTGTGGTGGCACAGGGAAAAGATAATACAATAAATACTGATATTTACTCTTTTCATATTTAAAACAACAACAATCCTGGCATTTGTACAGCACCATTAAGTTGCTGTTGCAGAGCTTATAAAACAGTTCAGTATGCAAAGCATCCTTTTGCATCTAGGTACTTCTTCTGCTGCCTCAGGTTCAGAGTCATTGCCCAGACCTAAAGTACAGGGTGTTTTTATGGTGTCTTTTGACACATATAATACTGACGTGTCCTGGAAATCCTTCCGGACAGTATTAGCCACAGCATGCAAAGCTGGCCTTTAGCTGGTTTCTCTTGCTATTTGAGCTGGGATTTAAAGCCTTTATATGTGGCATATCTCAGATTTAAAATAAGAGACCAGGATAGCACTCACTGGGACTAGCAGCGGGTAAGAAAGCTGTTTACTGAGAAGTAATGTGTGCATTGGGATCCAAATTATGTCACTATGATTCTGGTTCTAAGAAAAATCCAGTCCTAACTTAAACTGTCTGAATCATCCTTTCTAAATCCAGGAGCATAGTTTGCAGGTGTAGAAATTTAAGTACCTCGGTTCTTAAAAAAGGATGTGTGAATACGGCCTAAGAGCCTTAAAGGCAACTCATTTTTGTTCATCACTGCTAATTGCTAAGTGAATTTTAAGGTTCTTCATCGTGTTAATTACAGGATACTAAGAAATCCCAGAATGAATCTGTGAATTTAGAGAGTGTTGCTATTACGATATGCCTCAGTCTTTAATTATGATAAAATTACAATGGGATTGCCTAATTTTAAAACTTAAGTTTTTAAGGGGAAATAAATAGAGCCAGCTTCAGTCCCTTAAGTGGCTGTAAAGAAAGCTATTAGTGTATGCCAGCGTTGTACCACTCTGACTCATCCTTAAGATGATCATCTTCATTACAGATGAGGACAGATGAATTCAGTGTGGAGGTGGTGTTTGGCTCACGTAAGATTCCCACACCTCTGCAAATCTCTGTGGCCTACATGCATGGGTGTACATAAATACATGGCTAACTGATATTTCAGGATTAGTTTTACTGAAGTCACAAAACACAGATATGATTTTCAATACCATTGCAAGAAGAAGACGATGAAAGTTTTGGAAAGGTATCTGTTTTGCAACAGTGTGGAGGGAAGCATGCGTTTTAATTGCAGTGGAGGAGTCATTTCCAGGAATTCAAAGAAAATGGTCTGTAGCCCTTGGTTCCTTCAGGCACACATGCAAAAAGAATCAAGTAGGGTAAATAAAATGCCGACCAGCAGCATCATAGACCTTGCAAATGTTCTTCCAAGTTGTGCAGAGACCTTTCATACAGAGAAATTCTCAGCTACATTTCTCAGTGAATTTGTAGGCCTGTGGGTCAAGTAAAATTATGTTGTTGAGTTAATGTGGCAAAGAAAAAAGGATCACTGCAAAATAAAGCGTATTCTAGCATATTCCATGATAATAACGAGGCTTGATCTTTCTTCCCTGTTTTGAGCAGCTGAGTAATAAACCTTGTTGAGACTTCACTTGCTTGATTGATAGATGGCTTCTATCCAGTGACTCCAGATAAGACGGTAGCGAAAAAGCAGCACAAAAACAAAAGGGAAAAAAATAAAAATGATCTCAGGCTGTTATGGTCTGATGGCTCAATGTGCTGTTTGTGTCTGCCAGCATATTGATTCTTTGCATTTGCTAGCACTAAACCGGCACTTCTGCCAACTGGAAGGGATAGGATCAGGAATGACAGGATGTAGGGAGTCAGTGCCTAATTTCTGCAGCTTCAAGGCAAACAAGTAATGTGGGAATGATTTACCTTTGATAGGTATAAAAAGAGCTGGTGAAGTTGACCTTTGGACACTAACCTCTCAGTTTGCAGCAAAACCTTTGAATGATTTCCTCCTTATTGTTGTTGTGCAGCTCTAGAGAGGTATTGTCACGCAGAATGAACTTATGGGCTTGTCTCTGTGCATTACTAGCAAATTTACTGCATGTGTGTGTGTCAGCATTGGGCAAAGAAAAGTGCTGTAAATTAGTACTTCCATGTAAAAATAAAATAACATTAGCAATAGAATCTACACAATGAGTCTGAGAAATCTTCACAGGTGAGTTACAGGGAGAGTCTTGTTCATGTGACTGATTTGGATTGGATCTTTCTATATATATACAATTGGTATCACTAGGTTTCTTATGCATGGAGAAGGAGTGGAGTACTACTAAGAGGTTTTGCCATGTAAGTGGAACATTGTTTTGTGTTCAAGATTTACAGAAGGATGTATTCTGATTTGTTTTGTCTTTTTGACTGGATGAATATTGTTTGGAAAACTTGTTGAGATGACATACTAGAAAGTTTATTATTTGGAAAAATATTGCTATTTTTTTTTTAAGTCTGTATTTGGAAGGGAAGTATATTTACCCTCCATTTAAATATAATGATTAATATACATGTTAAAAATCTTTGTGTTCTTCCCAACTTTCCCCCTGAATAGTCTAGTTTGATGCTTAGAAATCTGTTACTCAGTTGTACGTGTAGCTATGGAAGGTGTAATCAGGGCAGAGGTATTTACACATGTTGCAAATAGTCAGATTTGACTATAAAAGGATAGTATCTAGCAGTGTGCAGGGAGTGATGTGGGAACATTACAGAAAACTGTATTTCCTTTATGTGGCTTAGTAAAAGATTTAATTCTTTATGTAAGATGAAAGGCACTGTAGGTTTCTGAAAGGTGCATGCATTTGCTGAGCCAGAGAATAATTATAGCACAGTGAGTTATAAAATTGATGTTTCTATGTTCACTTTCATTGTCTTGTTGTAGCCTGTGTCTTAATGGATTAATTAGCCTTCCATTAGTGTATTTACTCTGGGAGGTTGTGTAGTACCTGCTTTCATTTATCTGACTTGTTTTTTAACTATTTTATGAATCTTTGTTCTTATGTAATCATTTGATTGCAAAAATCATTCCTAAAGGGGAAAAAAAAAAGAAAAAAAAAAAGAAAAAAAAAAAAGATGAGGCCAGGAAGGAACAAATATGTCATAGTATTTCAGATCTGGTTTGCATCCAGTTTGCATTGATCAAGTTAAAAGTCAGATTTTGGTAGAGTTCCTGATGTGGGTATTTAGAGATTAACTTCTTCTTCTTCTTCTTTTTTTTTTTTTTTATTAAAAGGCATTGTTATATATATAAATTGGCTTACTTTTTTTTTTTTTTTTTAATAAATGCTGCCTTTCTTTGTGTCTTGCAACATTCATTCTCACCATGACTCAAGGTCACCTAATGTTTCTTAGCTACCAGCTGCGGACTTTCATGGTGTTGATCTCAGTGAGTTGGTATCTGATGTTTCAATCTGTTTCTGACTTGGAAACCTTTGAGGACTTTGGACCTTTTTGAGATGATTGCTTTCCCCTTTTGTCTGTCCTTCCAGGAGAGATGTCATCAGAGTGAAATTATCAGAACAGCTGCCTGAGTATTGATTCAACAAATATAGCCAAGGCTTCAAATGAGCTGTAAAGAGTAGCAGACCTAAAAGGCTTGAGCATTGGTCTGCTTATGCAGCACCATCTCCACTCCTTTTTCTCTATAAATACACTTGGTGAAAAGATGCGGAGAAATCTAACCCCTTTCCAGTTTATTCTCCCTAACTTCCATTTCTTTGTACCTGCTCTTTCTGTTCCTTATTTCTGATGGTTGGTTATATTTAGTATTGATGTCAAAGACGGTCTGTGAATCCTACAGCAACTAAAAATTTCTTTCCTACTTGGGATGAAATAAGGACTTACAATGAGCTTCTCTCGCTGTACCAATTGCTCTAGACCAACTCTAGGTTTTCTGCACATAGCTCTAATATGCTGCACTGGTAACTTTAATAACACTGACATTAATTTTAATAGATTTCAGTTGTGTGCTAAAATGGTGTTTTTTATGTGATCATGTAAGGGGAAGCACTGATTGCTTTTACAAGCTTCTATTGCTGCCACAGTGTCAATCTTCTGTACTTGCTACACCTCAGGAGTAGCACTGTCTCATATATAGGTAATGTCCAGAACACAGGTTTATGACATGACTGGCAGAACATAGATGATATCCCTCGCACTTGTCAAGGCACTCCTTGAAGGAACAGGGCAGTCAGCTACATTACTTTCTGGGACTTCTCCATCTTCCGATGCCCATCCCACCATTTTGCAGACGCAGCCAACACAGAGTGTTAAGAACACCGTGATATTGTATTTTATTTAATCGCTTATCAATATTCCTCCTTTAAAACAGCCTGGCTGTTGATAAAGAAAGATTCATACATTCCATTATTTCTTTAAATAACAAGAATGAACTCTTCAGCACAAGTGAAAGCAGACCATATGCCTTCCCTTTGGGTATCCCTTGGCACCGAGGTTCTGGCATCACACTCCTTCATGTAGAAGCCAGCAAAAGATGTTTAATGGCTTTCAGACTCTGAAATGAGTTCTGAGGCCATGTGTGTCCCTCTCCAGTTGTCTGAGGAGATGAGCTTGAATTACAGCTCAGCCATTGCTGCCAAGCACTCTCCATTATTCCAGCAGACCAGGTTGCCAAGCAGGATTTATGGTCCTTTTAACTCAATATCAGGCATGGAGCAGCATTGTGTGATACAGACTGTATACCAGAGATCCTTATCAATGGAACAGGACTCTCTAAAATCAAGAAGATAATCAAGTCTGTAACTATCACATTGGTAATTGGCACTACTCAGAACATAGTTAAAAGTACAAACTAGGAATGCAGAATAAATGACTTTGTTTTTGCTGTAGATTAACACACGATGCAGATCATACAAATAGCTTTCACATTAAGATTTTCTAACCTCCTTCCCTGCCCTCTGCCCATGAAGACTTGAATATGCCTGCAATACAGTAGCTCTTGTGACTGGATACAATCTTGATAATTACAATTGCATATTATTTTTAATCAGCTGTGATCTGAGGCAAAGCAAACTTGTCTGTTGCTAATAGCAATGAAGCTCTGAATATATTAAGCTTTATTTTTCATTCCTATGAACAAAGAAAGTTATGCTATAGAAGTAAACACTGTTGTTCAGATCTAAAAGACCAATTGGTTTCTTTTGTGGTATTTATAGTTTAAGTTTCAGTTTTTGTGCGAACCAGATGTATATCTTTTCAGTTATTTAAAGCCAGGGAAATAAAATCAAATCATTTTGGAATGGTCTTCATATATTTGCAGATAAGATAAGCTATATAACTCTCTATGCTTTTGTATCTCTGCTAATTTGAATATAACGAGCAAACTCTCACCTTGGAAAGATTGAGTCCTCGGGGTTAACGTATTAGCTCTTTATCTCCACTGCTATAAAAAATGTCATTGCCATTCAACTAATTATATTAAATAGTTACAGAAATAAAGTACATGGAAATAGTTGTTTAACAGGCAGACAGAAATAAATGGCATAGCAGCTATAATTTTCTTGATTCTGTTTTCCCAAAATATTACTAATTTGTTAGACTGCTGAATGCCCACACCAGTGCAACAAATGGCACAGCTGACCTTTAGTGTAAGCTCAGAAACAACAGCTGTAAAACAAAGGTAAATTAGAATGTGGCTTATGTCAGTGTGATTACAGTATCTCTGTACAACCCAATGAAAATAGGAAACAATAGAAGAAGGTACAACATTTGCTCTTTACTATTCACCACAAAGTATTCAATTATTCAAGCAAATTCTTCTTCTGTGATAAATAACTGTTAGTGGATTTTACTGGGTGTTGGATTCACCTTCAAAAAACAGCTTATTTGGTGAATCCTTTAAAAACATACATTTTCCCCATGTCTGTGCTAGACATGAGCACCAAAACCTTACATGTTATGTATGAATCTGCTCAGATTTTTTCCATGAAAACTCCTTTTAGATGTATATCCTGTCCTGACTACTATGAACACTTATTTTATTTCTCTTCTATTTCATCTTGTTGCTTTGAGAACAAAGGCATTGCATTTAGGTTACAAGGCAATCAAACTAATGGCTAAATTAGTGGTATTCAGAGGATACCAACTAAAGCTAAATTTGTATTGATGTTTACAGTTTCCATTAGATTTCTGGATGACTAAAGAAACCAATTATTAAGCTGAAATAATGAGACGTGATTTTCTCATGTTATTCCACCATCTGAGGCTGTGCTGAGAGAAGCACTACAGAAGTCATCGTAGGTTATTAGAAAAAATCCATGGAAAATACGTTCACAACTGTACTAAACCCTTAGATAAATAAAACATGACTTGAACAAGCCTATCCTGGAAGCTCAACTGGTTTCTCACAGCAGTGTCAGTGAGACCTCATAGTGTGTTCATGGTTTACTAGGAACTCCATTTTCAAATTTATTCCTTTGGTTGACATTAGTGAACTTGAAACATAAAGAAATCCTAAAAGAACCTGAAAGGAAAGACCATTTTTTCCTTCACTTTATTAGAAAGGGACTCAGAGGTGCTCTTTTCTCTCTGCATCACTCCCTGTGCCAATAATGAGTTAGCATCTGTTAGGGTCAATTAGGCTTCTCCCATCGTGTCTATGGGGAGTGGGCACCTTGGACATTTTCTGTGAGGAGTCTTTGTCCTTCCTAAATTGGATTCATTTGACTTATTTGTTGGTATTTTTATCTGAGGCAATGGAAAAATGGGGCTCTTGTAGTGTATACCGTGCCTGAAAATTAATGTGCTCCCTCGGGAGGTCTTTTGGAGTCTTGTCCAGTTCGGAGGGAGTGGGGTTTGTTCCTCTGTGGTAGCACTTGTTGGGGATGAGGTGCTTCATTTCTGAGTTATGCATAGTGGTTTGAATCTTTTACGCCAGCTTTAATTTCTCTTCTATGGAGGTTTTAATATGAGAAGGTTGCCATATTAAGGTTGAACAGGCTGCTCTGCCTGTTGATTTTGGAAGATGATATGAATTTCTGTCTGGTGGGTTTCCCTCTGGTTCCTCCTCCATCTTCCATTATGTGGAGAACAGCTGCCTGAAGCACCTGTGAGTGTCTGGAGGTTGAGTGTCCAGCGTGGGGCACTGCCAGGGACGGGAGAGCTCATCTGGCCAGAAAGCTCTCCCTCCTGGAACCATTTCACTGGCTCACTCTCCGTACTGAGGGGGTTCCCATCCCTAGCATGGGCAGTTCTGTGGGAGCAATTAGGCCCATGGAAGTCTCTGGCTTTGTGTACACTATTCATTGTGCTCCTTTGACTTCAAGGCTGCTTTGGCTTGTGTAATTTTACAAGCTACTGAACCAGGACCTATTGATATTTAAAAAATAATTAAAAGAGAGTATTGAGTATTAAAATGATGCCTTTATGCAGTATCTACTTTTCATATTACAGCATAAGATTTTTCACTCTACTTTTGCTATTATGAATCCATTACATGTAAATGAATGAATAGTATTGTTAATAACCATTTACAGCATACAGTGTAACAGCTCCAAAGGAGCAATTAGAGTTTACTGTATGCTGTGAATATATATGAAGAACAAAACACAGACCTCAGCTAAACTGTAATGAGTGCATTGACACAACATCAGCTCTTCAGAGCTAAAACTCCATAGCATGTGAATGGCAAAACAAACAAAAAAAATATTCAAAATCCAGACTCTTCTCCTTTAAATCACCCAGCTACAGTGTTCTGTGATGGTTCATTACTGGTAACAGTTCTACAGTGTTGCTGGTAATGGAGAACACAATGATTACCCCTTGTGCTACAGCGGTCAGTGTTTAGTTCACAGTGTCACCTGCTGTAGTGCTGGGATAGCCCTCGCATTTGGGTTATCTTGCATGTCAGCAGGCAGTTTCCCCACTGAAAAGGAATAATTAAAAGAAAAAAAGTTTACAGAGAGATTCATACTTTCACATGCTTGATTTGTAGTATTTTAGAATACAGTCTAGGCTTTGTGTAGGTAGGTGTGTAAGTATATATATCTGCATGTGTATATAGTAACCTTTGAGCTCTGGTAACACCTTCGGTACAGATGCAGTTCCAAATAAATGCAATGTGATAGGTTTAACCCAACCCACTTCAATGTAAATTTCATCTTCTAATATAAACCTGGAGGTAATTTCTTTCAGAGGTAAAATACATTTCATCTCCTCATTAATTTGATTCTAACAGTCCTGTGACAAACTTTATGGTCTACTGCCTCATCATTGGTGTGGTGTGGGGGAAGTGTTCAGACAGAACTCAGTGAGTGCTCACAAATTGCTTCAGTTCCTACCTCCATTAGGCTGACCAAGGACTCACAGTTCTTTTTCAATTATGTTTTGTGTTTTAGTTTATTGCTTTTGATTGTAGCTTTAATCTGTTCTGCAGGAAATTCTTCATGTTCATTGACCACACTTAGGAATTAGTGAAAATTGAAAATTAAATGGCTGTCCAAATTGGGTTCTAGTACTGATATCCTTGGCTTTTTATTTTCATTTTTCAGCATGATCATAGAATTACAGAATCGTTTGAGTTGGAAGGGACCCTTACAGGTCATCAGGTCCAACTCCCTTGCACTGAACAGGGACATCTGCAGCTCCATCAGGTGCTCAGAGCCCCATCCAGCCTGACCTTGAATGTCTCCAAGGATGGGGCATCCACCACCCCCCTCAGCAACCTGTTCCAGTGCTTCACCACTCTTATTGTAAAGAACTTCTTTCTTATATGAAATTTTAACCTCCTCTCCTTTAGTTTGAAACCGTTGCCTCTGTCACAACAGACTCTGCTGAAGTGTTTGTTCCCTTCCTTCTTACAGCTCCCCTTTGGAAACTGAAAGGCTACTCTCAGGTCTCCCTGGAGCCTTCTCCAGGCTGCACAGCCTCAGCTCTCAGTCTGTCCTCAAAGGAGAGATGTTCCACCTCTTTGATCATTTTTGTGGCCCTCCTCTGGACGCATTGCAACAGGTCTATGTCTCTGTCGTACTGTGCTGGTATCAAGTCAATTTGAATAAGTAGGCAACATCAGGAAAATCAGAACCATAAAACTTATTCTATATCTTCATGGTTTCTCTTCTCTAATCCAAAACTAGTGGACTGTGGATTTTTTTATTTTTTTTTTAAATATCTGTTTTCTAAGCACGTCTCCTTTAATTAGGTCCTGTACACTTCTTAAATTTCTTTCACTGCCAAAATTAAACTGTTTTCTGTATAGCAAGCAGATTCCAAGGCAGATGTCCAATCCTTTTGGATTTTGCTTACTGATTGTAACAAATTTATTCCTTCTCTCATGCAGACACAGAGCTAAATTCTTTTGTTGAGCAACAGACCTACACTGAGTATCTGTAGAACCACAGCAACACAGCAGGAGCTCAGAAGCATTAGTGGTAATAATTTCCTCTGGATGGCATTTCCATGCATCGTACTTCAGGTTTCTAATTCTTATATCTTCTATTTCTTTGGCCAGGAATTTGGATGAAGCTTGAACTTTACTTTGTTATATGCACGTTATTCTAAAAAGCCCAGGGAATATTGTTCAGGAGGCTTCTCAGACAAAATATGTGCCCAAGCCACTCAGTTTAGAGTGTAAACCAAGCATATATCAATAGACTATTTGAACTATCAAAGGGAAGAGCTGGTGTATGGGAGGACTGGATTACCAATCCAATTAAGAAAATTCACTGATAGATGCATCAAAGATATGCTTAAATATATTAAGGTCTAGATTCATATCTGGTTTAGGGGCTGACATAAAGAATTGCAATAGATGCTTGAAATTAGCGGGCTCGGGTTTTGTTTGTTTTGGATCCTAAACAGCTTAGTTATGCTCAGTGAAAGGGCAGAATGAGGTTAGGCAAGTAGGATCAGACTCAATTATTATTCTGCTATCTTTAAGTAAGAACTTTAAAAGGGAATATGCTGAGAATGAGTTCCTTGTTCTATTTGAAACGTGTGTCATCTTAAGAGATGGGTTCCCAGAGGTCCAGGTAGTATGTGTGCAATTTGAAGAAGTCCCTGTAGACTCATCAGCCAAAGCTGTAACTGTCATCTGTCTGTATTGTATCTGATTTTCCACATTAAAAGGTCACATTCTACGTCCTTTGTAAAAGGCAGGAGACAAAGTTTCTAACTCTTTTTTTGGAGGAAGCTGCTACTTTTCTGAATAGCTGGAACCACAGTGAAAATCAGCTACAAGTTATACCTTACTTTTGCATAATGGGTCTCTACTGATTCTATCAGACTAACTGCACGTGCACAGAGTAGCTTCTAATCTATGAACAGCAGTTTGGCTGGCTTTGTTCCAGGCTACAAAGACTCGGGAGCAGCCCTGTTCCCAGGGCCCCCCAACTCCTTAGCACCATGTTTGAAGTGTTGTTCATTGTGCAAGTAAACATGCACACAAATTCAATGAGCCTGCCTGAATGCATGAAGTTACACATGGGGCGAACATTTGCAGCGTTGGGACCAGACTGAGCGCAGCCAGGTTGGGTTGCTCTCAGGCAATTAACTCCCCAAAAGAAATAAAACAACAAATGTGCCATTTAGGCCATTCTATGTGTTGTTTGTAAGTACTGGAAAGGAGGACAAAACACATGCTCCTAACAACTAAAGAGAAGAGTATTTGTTTGTTTTCTCTTTGTCCCTATTAAGACACTCTCAACATGCCAGAGCTGAGAACCTTTAATTTATCACCTTCCTGTGCTTGGGGCTTTATTGCACTCATTGCTTAAGCTAATGCAGGTGGTAGTGCCTTGCTCTGCAGCTGGTTCTGCTGTTACTCATGGCGGCAGTACACTGTTTTTCGCTCTGCCCCTATTTCCTAGACATATAAATTGTTGCTTCAGCTTTTTCATTTGCATGTATGGGTTCTTTATCATTTTATTACCACTCCTCTGCTGTAACTCTGAAGGAAGAAAGGCATCTACTCCCTCTCCTCAGCAAGCTTTAAAACCAATTCTCTGTGCTACAGTTGTTCTTTGTTTCTTTATAATGCAACATCATCTATTGTTTACAGAGTATTTATGGGCAGTAGAGACTTTGATGCCTTTTAGATTAAAATGCCTCCCGTTCTTTCTAAAAGTCTCCTTATGCTTTTGTAAAGCACTAAATACACTGGCGGTGTTCAAAAAGTGGGACATGATTACACGCGTAGTAGAGAGGAGGAAAACTGTCCACCTAAAAATGGTTCCTCTTACTCAGCAAAGCCTCACTCTGCATTCTGAATCACCTTGTGATAGCAGTGACACAGAAAGCAATCTTTATTATACCTGGTGGTACTGCAGAGCTGATGTAACTGGGAGAGCTGAAGCCAGATTTTGGCTCTCATGTTTTTGTATCTACAGCTTCAGTTTGGAAACTTACACATGCTGGGTACAACTTTAAGTACCGATTAAGTGATTTAGGACCTCAGTGGTATTTTCAGACCTGATTTAGGTGCCTTGGGAAGGAAAAGATCTTTGTATTTTTACATCAGTGAGATTTTAGGGCATTTTTCTTTGAAGACAGTGATCATACTGTCATTTGCTGAACGTACGTTTGTTCCAAAAAAGTGCATGCAGGTTTGAGGCCAGTTATCCCCATAACAGAATTCCCGACAGGAATATTGTATAGACTTACGTTAAATTACACTGAATAAAATACTATCAAGTTCTAAGTAGTCAAGTTCTCATACGAGCACATGAAAGGTAAGATTAAAATTTTATTGAAAATCATATGCTCAGATGGAAAATAAGGCCATAAAATAAAAGGCAGTGTGAAGAAACAAAACAATCTAATTGATACTAATTTTTTTAATACTGAAAGTCACAGTTTGAAGGCTCAAAGGGCTTTTCAGAGGTGGAATGTGAGCTGCTTGCATTTTGATGAGGCCGACTTTAAAGTAATGTCCTCCCTGATTAGCGCAATGAGCATCATTGCATTTAATTGGGTAATGACCTCTGCTTAGTGAATGTTATAAACTTGAGTGAAATTTGAAAAGAGGTACAACAGTAAGCTGCAGTAATCATGTTTCTATTGGTATTGCCAATTGAAGATCATGAATGATAAACATTCAACCACAACATGTAAGCAGTATTTTCCCTGCAGAATTTAGGCTCAGACTGATCACTTGTCTCTCTTAATATGATTTGTCCTGGCTATTGAAAACAAGGACTCCTCCCTCCCCCGATATCTCTTCTAATGTAATTAGCATCTAGTCAATAATGTTCAGCATTTCATTTTACCGCTTTAATTAACAAATTCAATTTGTTCAAACCGCTGTGAAAACAAATTAAAAGCCCAGTGAATAAAAACCTCTGGTGCCAGAGATGTGTCTAAGGTGTTCACCAACACTTCCACCATTAAATGATCATCTTTTGTACTTTTTTTCCCCTGTAAAAATGATTGGGATTTTTCAAAACTTGTTCTGATTTTTGTTTCCCCGGAGTAAATCCTGATTAATTGAGGTGGGGTTTGTCTGCCTTTTTCATAGTCAAAAAATGGTTTCACGCCCAAAACCCGACTCCAAGGGAACAAAGCAAGGCTTTGTTTTCATTCTGCTGAAGCTGTGAGGAGTGCCGAGCTTTTCCTTTTAAGCCTTTCTGAAAGTTCCTCATCGTTCTTCAGAGTGCCACTTGGGTGTCTCACTCCCCATCCACATCAGCAACTTCCAGTAGGGATTTTTGGTGCAGACCCAGCAGGAGCTGTGCCAGCCACAGCCACCTCCATGGCAGCTTGTGTAGCCAGGACAGGGCTGCTGCCTTCTGCTTTAGCTTTCAGAAAGTGCAGACGCTGGGGCTGGAGATCTGTGCTGCTCTCCCACCTCTGCCCCGTGCCCAGAAAGGACACAGCCTGTGAGGGCCCTCCTGTCCTACGCTTCCATTTCATTTTTTCCCATTTTCTTCTGTAGATGAAAGCATTTACTGTACAAACATCAGCAGAGCTCTGGAAAGGTTGAAACAATACAGAGCGGGTTTAATAACTACTGTAAATGTCCCGCAAAGTTGGTCAACAGAGCAGTGCATCTTTATGTGCACGATAAACACAAACATTTCCCCCCTGCAAGGCGGTTTGGAGGTCGGCCTTCCCTTCCTGAAGAAGGTCACTGGCAACCGCGGGCTTTCTGCCAACACGCAGCATTTAGCTTTGCAATATTCATGCAATAGGTTTTTAATATTTACAGCTTTAGATTTGACACAGCTCTCCTTACGTTTTCTGATTGCTTTGGCTTTTTCTGAGACCTTCCTAAAGTGGCTGTTCCAGAAACAGGTTTTAAGAGAGTAAATGTTAGTGACTGAGAACCAGGGCAGAGAATGGAGGCTGCCGAGGTGAGCATCAGCAGCTGGGGGGGGGATGGGGGACAAGAAAGAGTGGAAGCAGCAGACTGCACGTACTGATTCCCCACTGCCTTTGCTTCACTGGGTGCATGGCAACACTGAGTGCAAGTTGTGAGTTTTCCCTCAGCTGGGAAACCATTGAGTGTCTCTCCTTTGTCTCTCTCTGTATAACCCTTCTATCTGCAATACTGATGAGATTGCTTCGAGAAACTTTCTTGATAGTGACTGGTGGGTATGATAGCATTAAGACGACTGCCAGACTAGAAGGAATTTTTGCATAAACCTCGTTTCTACGGGAAGAAAGGTTGAAAATGGCCTTCAGATTTGCGTGTTTTCCTATGCAGTGCCTGGTAGTTGATTCCCCATGAGAATGTGGAGCCTTTAGTGCTCCATTGAGTTTATCTCCACTTCCAGGTGCTCTAAAGTTCATGGAATTGCATATGAGCTCTGCATTTGAATGTTTTGCAATGTGTTTACTTCTAAAAGTAAAACCAGTGCTTTTCTTGTTTCATCACCCTGCAGGACAATGGTGATATTTACTTCAGGTTGAAGTAGTGGAGGAGGTAAACCACTAAAACCTGAGATCTTAGGATGAAAGAATGACATGATATGAAAAGGGTCATTGTGTATTCATGAAAGCACATTTGAGATATTCAAATGGGGGTGTTTTTAAAATCCACGTTCATATTCCCCACTCTTAACTTCCCTGCAGTGGAGTCACCAATCCCTATCTTTCCTTTAAAACTGCTATTATAATATTTAGAGACACATGCTGGTGGTGTGCCTGAGCAAATCTGCGTCTAAAATGATTGCATCTCTGCTCAGATATGTATAGCTCATGTCTGTCTGTCTCTCTCGGTTTCTTTTCTTTTCCCCTTTTTTTTTTTTTTTCTTTCCCTCCCCAAATGTAGTCGCATGCCAAATGGTATAAATTATCCCACCATCTGTCCTCCTTCAAAACCCCAAGGGAAAATAAATCTAAAGTGTAGCTCATTTTCACCAAAAATGCCGATTGTGAGAGATCCTCACTTTTGCATCCACTCAGTTTGTAACTGGTGGGAAATCTCATAGTCTTCAAATGTTGGTAAACTCGGACCCTTTAGTTAGCTGGTAGCCACTGCTGCCTGTGTTGGGTGGCGGCAGTGGCTCCTGGTCCTCCTGGAGGGCTTTCTGTCACCCCGACCAGTAGAGGAGCTCCCCCTACCTGTTACTTCTGCAGTGTTTTTAAAAGGTGTCTGAACTACTCACATTTTCCTGATATTTTCTTTCAGATTTAAATAATTTAATCTAATTATACAGCTCCTTTCCCCTCCCCCTTGGTTTTGTATTGTAAAATAATAATAAGGAAACTGATTTTGCCACGAGTCAATCTGTGAATCAAGTAGCCTTTAGATGTTTTCCCTGTCTACTGAGCATCTGCATGGAGTACTGCTACCGTGTGCGTTTCCTCCATTCTGTCTTTCTTACTTGTCTGCTGGAGCTGAAATGCTAATTGCAATTGAATAGGTTTGTCACTGTGATGCCACAGTGCTGCTCTCCCTCTGGTGTGCTTGGTGGTGTGTTTGCTCACTGGGAGTTGGGAGCCCTTACATTGAGGAATCAAAAGAGCAGGTGGGATCCTCTTCTTACCGCTGCTGCCACATCATGCAGTGAGCCAAGCTGGCTGAACCATGCGGTCCTGTGTAAACTCACTGTAGTGGTGGCATTCTCCAAAGCCATGTCAGTAAATCCATCTTCTGCTAACTGCTTACCAATATAGGTGATGAGCGTGAGCAAAGGCAGCTGAATCTGGGATAGTTCTGAAGTCCTGGGCATTTTTTATTTTTTGCTAAGTTTTTATTAAATGGGGAACTCATCAGCTATGCTTCCACACTGCTCTCTAACATATTCCATGCTCAGTTGATCTGAAGAGATAAAGAGAATCAGATTTGAGATTAGGAGAGCTTCAAATGCAAAGACCCATCAAAGATATCTAGCCCTGGTGGCATGATGATTTATATATTACCAGCAGAGCTTTACAACGGAGATGAAATGAAGTAGGTAGTCCTGCAACCTCATATATAAAAACTTTATCATTTGAAGGAATCCATGTGACCCTTGAAATAGTCTTTAAAATCTCCAGAAGATTGAAAGTTGTCCACGTTACATTTGTGAACATTATACTTCTTATATCACTTTAGGAAGAAGGTAAAGCAAATAATTTTTTCCCACATTTTAGTAATAGTAAACGTATAACGGGTGAGCTTTTTTACTGGGCTTGTAGCCAATATATCCACATTGTGTTAATTTTATGTAGCAGTACATGAATAATACACCACCAACGGCACGCTCCCAGAATTTGCTGTGGTCAGTAAGATTTGTCCTGGCTGAATCCAGGGGCCTTAATAAACACATAATTCTGGCTTGCTCTCAGGATATACATTCAGGCAGATTTTTCATCAGTTAGAAGCTCACCCATTCATATTCCTGCATGACCACACTTATGACTGCAGACACTGAGTGAAATTTTATTTCAGTTGTGCACAGAAATATTACTCAGATTTTTGGATTGCACTTATTTTAATTTGGTACTGTGATTGGAGCCCAGTCATGTTAAAGATATGTATATAAGTGGCATTGGGAAATTCGTATACATTTTAGTATGTATCCTTTGAAAAAAATTCCTTTGCCTCTACAGAAAGCAGGTTAGCTGGAACGGTGTGCATTGTTACAGAAAGAATTTCCAGATCACAATTTTTAGTAAAACTGTGGTCTTCTGGCTTAGCTCTGACAGCTATTCTGTTTCAGACAAAGATCTTTTCCAAATTTTCCACCACTGGAGTGGTGGCTACCCCAGCTTGTGTCGTTAGGCAGAAATGAAGCATAGTTATTGAAAGATGCAATTTAGCACTCAGGTATTTTATGTTCCTTTCTAAGGCAGTGGTCCTGAATTAATTTCTTCTTATTAACTAAGCACACATTTTTCTGTTAGCAGAAGTACAGGGGCTGCTCTCCTATTTTATTGTGTTGGACCATGATGTCAGAGGCAGATGGTGGGATGGCTGTGGATGTTGAATGTGACTTTCATTTCTTTGGGCCAATAAAAGATGGACTGTGTGGGCAACATTTTCCTTGCAATGGTGCCATCACAGGAGCTGTAAAACAGTGGGTCATCTCTGCTGGTGCAGATATTTATGAACACGGCATGCAGGCTCTAGTTCTTTGCTAGCAAAAATGCACAGCTAATGGTGATGGCTACGGTGAAAAATAATGTTCTGTAGCTGAGAATTTGCTCTAAGAAGTAGTGTTATTGTGCTCTTTGTATCTGTTGTAGTTTCCATGGAAATAAATAGGAGGTATTACTTGTGGAACGAGCTAATATTTAACCCTGTTATCTTGTGGATCTGTGCCCACTTAACCCACCATGATAATCCCAATTCTTCCCATCCCCAACAGACATGGAAAATATAGAACTTGATGTCAGAGGGACACTGCCTTGGATCTTTACCTTCTCTACTCTCCAGAGTTCTGGAGGAAATTAACAATTATTGAGACATAAGATCTTTCAAATGTCAATGACCATCAAGGTCGGAATCAATTTAGTATGCTCTGGCTTATAATGACAGATGAACTGATAATTTTGTCCCGATTCCTGGATGTGTTTGAAGCATTCTCCAAGTGTTACGTCTAGTGATATATTTAAAATCTATTTGCCTTCAGTTTTCTATCTGTAAAACAGAGATAATGGTACACCTCAAAGGTGTATTGTCAGGCTTAATCCAAAAATTTTTATAAAGTTGCTTTCAGCTTCAGAGGTAGAAGGCACTAAAACAGCGCAAAGGATTATTCATACTATTATTATTTTATGAGTCATACCAAGATGTTTCTTCCTCATAAGAATTCGAATAAGATCTAATTTCCTTATTGCATGGAGGTATTTTCAAGTTTCCGCATTTCCTCAGGAGCAAACTACAGCTGCTGAAGTGACCAGTAACTTATTTCAGAGCCAGGTTCAGTGTCAAATTCCCTTTTAGTTCTTAACTGTGTTGATATAATCTGACATAAGCACAAAGATTGATGCCTTCCAATTACCTGTGGTTTGTAATGTCAGGTTGATAATTTTGCATTTCTAGAAGCTCAGGTTAATAACCACTGTGATGAAGCTGAATAATTTATGGATTTTCTGGTCCTCCAAGTTAGGAAGAAGCCTTAATAACACATTTAAAAAAAAAAAAAAAAAAGAAAAAGAAAAAAGAAAAAAAAAACTGATTACCTGTGATTGCTGTTTTATGAAGGTATCTGTTGTAATAACATCAATCTGGGTAGGAAACAAGGCACAACAAGGCACAACAGGTGTGTTAAATAGATAAACAAGGACAGATGAGGGGTTGTACAGGCGAGATGATAATTCTGAAGCAAACGCATTAGCATAAAAGTAGAAATCTTAGCTTGCTGCTTGCCTAACCAGTGCCAGATTGGAGTGACTTGTAGCTATCACTCAGAGGCAGAGGAAGGTGTTAAGAACATGTTTAAATGAGAAGACGGTGGCAGCTCTACAAATTTTGACAGTCAGTTTATCTGAGGCACAAGTTCTTTGCTCTTTGTTCTTTACCAGTTCCCGAAGGGCTTGATTTTCAGAAGTGCTGAGCACTTGCAGCTTCTATTGACTTCAAGTGGAGTTTTAAGTGTTCTGCACTTGTGAAAATCATGCCCAACTGGATTAGCACAAAGAGGTTTTTCTTGCAACATCAGCCAGGAATCTCTTTGCTTCGTACCTGACTTTTCCAGCAAAACACAGTTGCTGTTTCCTAACACAGGCAAAACTGTATTATTCTATTATGTATTTCAGTTCCTTGGTGTCTTACTGAATATGTGTTGGACTTTATTATGCATTCATACCATTTCTCACAGAGTCAAAGAAGTAAGAGATGGAAAAGACCTGTGAGGGCAGCTACTCCATGTCTCCAGCAGTTCAGCATTGTTTGTTTCAGTATGTTTTCTTGTGTTTTGTCCCTCTAAAATACAGGAAACATTCTCATTTAAGGTGACAGTGACAAAGGCAGTGTTCTGCCTTTTATCTTTCTTTGAAAAATAATACACATATTTGGGGAAAAAAAAAAAGAAAGAATATTTTAAATCCTCCCTCTGAATTAAGAAAGATTTTCTTTTACAGAGTATTCTTCCTCTCATATTGTCATCACAGGCAGATTTTTCATTAGAAAATAAGATTGTAAATGCTGGATTTTCTGTAGATGGGATTCTACTTTGTTTGTTTATTTATTTATTTGAGTGATGCATAAGAATGGTGATCTCTATTTCTGCTCTATTCCTGTTTCATTGATCTCTCCCTCGCGATTTCTGGATGCTTCTCCCCTTTGGCATGAGACCAGGGATGCAAAATACCCTGCCAACTACATCCAACTATGTATGTGTTTTAGTTCCACAATCAAATATATCTTTAGCCACCGTGTTCTGGAGAAGTCATTGCAATAGACATAGTGGGCCATAGTGCTGCTATTAAATCCAAGCTGATGACAGGAGGAAGTGTAGTCATTCCAGCAATAAAACTGTCTGCCCACTGCAGTAAAGGCTCTCTCCCTCCTCTATGTGCATTAAATACAATTATTGGAAGAGCAATCTCTGGATAAATTTCAATAGAATATTTCCCATAGTATTCTTTTCTAGGGCAATAGAATTTGTTGTCTGTTCTAAAAGTCCTTATAAAAACAGATATCTTTTGAATTCCTCATTATTTATGTTCTGAATCTCCCTCAAATTTTATCCTAGCAAGATAATATTTGTGTTCTTAAAATTTTCATTGTTACATCTAACATCTAGCACCTGAAGATTTTTGCTTTTATTGTCATTAAAATGACTGACTAAAATCTGGAGGAGGAGGGTAACCTTTAATTTATACTCCTGCTCGAGAAGAGGTCTTTTTATAGTTACATTCAGGTCTTTTTTTTCTTTTTTCTTGTGGATCATCTATACTATTAAATAGTTTTTTTTTTTTTATTCCTATTTAGGAGACATTTCATCTTTAAACCTGTACTTACATTAACTTTTGTACATGGTTGCCCAGGCAACAATGTAATTGCATGAAACAATGGCATTCTCCTATGTACCATTTATGGCAAGTTTGCATTTGAAAAAACTTCTTGTCTTATCATCAAAGCAAAATTTGTAACCTTCTGACAGCTGAAGGAATGTTCAGGGGCCTTGATTCATATTCATTTTCCCTTGTAATTTTAATGGGTACCGTCACCTTTCATTTTCAGGGTAGTTCTTCTTCCCTCTATGATAGTTACTGTTTTACATGAAAATTCTAGAGCAGACAGAAGAAACTGATTAAAAAATAGCTCCAAGAAATGGCTGCGAGTACCATTGTTCTAGCTTGTAGCCTGTGAAACTGCCACTGTTTAATTGATCTTCTATAAGCTTATCTTTCCAGTGAGATGTACCATTATTGTACATTAATCAGTGCCTCCAGACATTATCACTGAGGTAACCAAGAGCTAATCAAGCTAGAATGGAGATGGCAGACGCAGAGATGTGTCACGGATGCCTTGCTGTGTTCGAAGTCTGTCAGAGTTTCAGCTTCCAAAGAAACCTGTTTTCACAGGGCTGCAGACTGTGTATAACCTTGTCATAGCAGTGGAAGAAGGGGCAAGCACCCTGAATGTCAAACAGGCGGGCCGTGTGGGGAGCTGGCGCTCCTGGAACCTTCTCCGTGGCAAAAAACAAAGTGACACTGTAATAATAGTAATAAATGAAGCTATTTAAGAATAAACAAAATGTTGACATGTTGATTAGTTTTTGCTAAATAGCCGTTTCCAGGGGAAAGAGAATCAAGCAAAGCAAATTTACAGAGGAAAATATTCAAAATATATTAATCAGTCATTGCGAAGTGCCACTAGAAATTGCATTTGTTCTTTTTAATTGATTTTATTTTATACACGCTCATATAGAAAAATAACCACCCCTCTGAGTTTTCCTGAATGTTATTTCTGGCAGCTAGACACCATCCTGGGAAAATAACAGAAGAGAAAAACAGTACGTAAGTGTACCAGATTCATTAAATCAATTTAACTAAAAGTATGCTTATTCTTGGAGAAAGATCTGTTGACACTTCACTGTCAATTGTCAGAATCTGTAATTTGAGGTAGAGTGGAGCTTAAGTTTTGAAGGGAAGCGGCTGAATCTTTGTGCTGTAGGTTCTGTCATGTGAGATGAGTTACAACTGCTGGCATGTCTGGGCTGCTTACATGTTGGCATGTCGATGCCTTGGTGGCATCCTTGAAATATTTCCTCCCACCATCTTTCTGGTGCTGGTAGAGAAACAACTCCAGTGCTGGCATCAGTGATGTGAAACTGCATTGGGGCAGGCCTGTTCATCAGTCTTGTCAGTGATACTGATTTGTATAATTCCCCCCAAAACGTATTTGAGGACCTGGGATCTACAAGATTACCTGAACTGTATGCCAGAATCACAAATTATGCAATGGAGCAGGAATGGGGCTTTCCCCTTAAAAAGGGCATAAAACAAATGGCCTAAGTTTGAGACTGACATACAGTTTGACTTTGGAGATTTTAAGATGTCATTATAATTTGGATCATATATCTTGTTCCAAGAAAGTGTAAATTAAAGAAATACACCATGAGAGATTTAATGACTGGATTTTGCATAGTTTTCACTTTGCAATTCCACTGTTGATGTGTTCCAAATAAAAACAGGTAACTGATCAAAATTTGCCCACTGAATACATATATTGTAAATGTAAAACGCTGAACCAACTGCTTGCTGGCGCACATCCATAGACAAGGAGTTTTGCCAAAAGGTAGTTTGGCTCATTATAGCTAGTAATTTGATTATTAATAAGTGGAAAAATAGTAGTAATAGTTGCTAAGCTTTATTGATCCCATTCTCAAAACCGTATTACTTCCATGGAGTGAATCTTTCAGGACTGATTTACAACTCTCATTTTGATTTCAGCAAGGATCTTACATTCATGATGGTTTGCAAGACCATGGTCATGAATGAAGATGTTTCCTGTTGGGTGGGAGAGAAGGATTGGTTTTGTTTAATTAAAAAAAAAAAAAAAAAAAAAAAAAAAAAAAAAAAAAACCACCCTAAGAAATGGAAATACTGCAGAGGGATAAATGTTTCCCTTTCTGAATATAAACATCTTGGCATCACCTCACTGTTTATTTTCAAAAACTGTCTAAGTTTTGCTTCGATATTTATCTAACAGCAGGGGATCATTATCCTGTGACAAAGTTCTATTCCACTGGCATTATCTCTTAATTAGAATTCATCCTTTTCTAGTTCTATGTAGTCAGCCTATACATCCCACAAGTCCCATAAAGCATAATGTAATAACCCAAAAACCCTAATGTTTTTGGGGTGAGAGGGAAGAGGGAAGGCATTGCAGACCATTAAGAGCTGTTTAATAAGCAGCCTGGTATGAAAAGGGCTGCTTTTATTCTATTTCATTTTAGGGATAAGGAAGAGTCCAAAGTCCAACCTTACCTGAACAGCTGTATAAAGTAAGGCTTTGGGGCTTTTTCTCGTTTTCTTCCAAAATACATAACATTATTTTTTTTTTAAGGAAAGAACAACAGAGGGGATTGGTCCATGAGAATCTCTAATTGCAGTAATTCCTATGCCAATATGATTCTTTTTGAAATGTTTTCCTGATAGTGTTTTGCATGAGGTAGTGCATGAGGATAAAAGAAAATCCCCCTAAAAGTCCCCAGCCTGTAAATTAGCCCTTGTGTAACTTTACCTAATGTTTTAAAGAGATGTTCCCTGTTCTGCTTCTCGCTGTCTTATCATCTTCACTTACACCTTGTAAATTCATTCAGATGTTCAAACCCTTTCTCTGTCCAGTGATACAAAGGAAAGTGTAAAAGATACAAAAGCAAACTATTAGCAAGTTTATTAAATCCACGGAAGTTGTATCTAATTGAAAAGTTTGCCAAGTTTATTTAATGATGTAGTGCTACTGAGAGCTGTTATAACTTTATTGTATTGAATTATGCAATATCATACTCCATTGTCAAATGTTTCCTTGCTTCTCATTAAGGCTATGATTCATGCTAATATTATATCATTTAGACAGGTTCCTCAAGCGGTGTTTTATTATTATTTGTTAATTTATGAAGCACAGCTTCAGTGCATTGTGATACTCTACTATTTTAAGGAGGGATAGAATATTAAAGAACAAAATGCATGCAGATAGTCAAGGATAAGTTAGCTACTGGGAGACAACGTGTGTAAAAAGATTAAAAAGACCCTTAATATGCCCCTCAGGAACATAGAATCATAAAATTGCTCAGGTTGGAAAAAGCCTTAAAGATCATCAAGTCCAACCACAACCTAACCGTACCACCCAAACTCTACCAACCCACCACTAAATCATGTCCCTGAGCACCACACTTTTCCTAAATGTTGTCTTCCCTTTCACAGGAGCTCACATTTCTTATAGTTTTAACCTGCCTTACAGTGGAAACTGTTGAATTTCTCCCCTTTCTGCAACAAAACAATGAGAAACAGTCATTTTAGCAGAAGTGATGTAGCCAAGGGTGGATTTACTGACTTCTCAGTTTTTGATGCTCTTGTTCCAATCTTGAAATTTCTAAATTGCCTTTACTACTATTACTGGATCCAGTAAGTCGGTACTTCTTTTTAATTTCCCTGCTATTATAAGCCACTCATGGAGTGCAGGTGTTATGCTAGATGAATATGCCCATGCATTTACAGTGAAAATTCAGATCAAGTATAGGCATTCACAAAGTTTTCCACATTTCTCCTGGTGGTTGTGTCCACTGTGCTGGCTGGGAAAGTGTTCTGCTGATCTTTTGGCCTTCCCTTTAACTACGTCACACTCATTGCTACGTGAGGCCTTCTTGCACTACTCACCTGGTGTGGTGGAAGGACTGCATCTTCCTTCAGTCTTCTCTCAGCTCATCTGACCTGCTATGATTACAATGATTTTTCTGCTTTTTATTTCCCTAGAAGGACAGATTTTTATTTCTACATCCTTGAGAAGTGGGAGAGAATCTTGGAGCTAAATAGGTCACCAAACCTCGATCCAGTTCTTAAAATATACTTACATGATGAAAAAACATATTGACATCCTGACATAAATACCGTGCCTCTTCTCTTGTTTCTCAGATTGCTGTGTTCGCAAAGTGTTTGCAATGTTACAGGAGGTATTTCTACACCATAGTCTTCCAGAAGCTGTTGGTATTGTTGTATTGTTGATGGAGAATTACAGGGCAACGATGGCTTCATCAAATTATGGATTCAAAATGTAATCTTACAAATAGAAGGAACCAGGTGATTTGAAATCCAACCACCTCACTCACAGTCATGGAAATCTTCATACTAGAATCAAAACCTCGAAGTGTTTATTCAAATAGTGCAGAAAATAGTATAGCACAAAGATGGTTCTCACATATAGAAATTGAATTGTTCTTCCAGGAAGCGATCTGAATCAACTTTGATTTTGCATAAAGCACTTTTTGCTTTTATTTAAGGAAAAGAAATGTAAGTTTTTCAGGAAGTATCTGAGATGTTTGTGCACTCATTACAAAATGCCAAACAGTAAAGTGCTTACAAAAAATACTGCACTGAACATGGTGATATTTGTCTCCTTTTTAACATTGGCTGTTCTTAAATTCTTCCAATTCCATTTGCTTTGAAAGAGAAGTATTAAAAGCACAGATTTATTATCTTTTTTTCCAAGTTCCCCATTAGTGGTCATTATTTTCCTGCTTTTGTCCTTTTTTTCCCCCCTTGCAATTTTGCTGTGAGTGATTCTCTCTGTCATCTTGCCGTAAATTGATTAATACTGCCCACTGATGCAGTGCACCACATGGCTAATATATCAGTTAAATGGAAACAGCAAACACCACCTGCTCCTTCAGGCAAATGGCACTTTGGAAAATGGAATGTGTAATCAATAGAATTAAACCTTAAGCAAAGCACTGCAAACAAATCCAGGGGCAAGGTCTTTTTAACTCTATGGTATGAAAGATTTTTCCTTTTTTTTTTTTTTTTTTTTTTTTAAATGATTGGCTTTCTTTCAAGTATATCAATTATTTTCTGGTGATACGCAGTATTCTCACTGTAAGTGTTCTCATACAATTCTGTGTTGCTTGGATCAAAGGTGATATTTTTATATGAAAAGTTTAAGATGTGTTTGATTCCCTTTACATGCTGGAGATTTACAGGACAGGACCAATGCTTGTCAATGGCAGTGATAGGTAATAGGATAAATCCTTCCCACTGATGGGGAGATAAACGCCGCTTGAATTTCACTTTCAAATCTGCTAGAGACTGCTTAGCATTAAGGCATTGCCTCGTTTGTGAGCACTTTAAAGATTAGGGATTTGAAGAGCAGATGCAAAAGACAGACAGAACTTTTCAGCTGATGCCAGAAAGATCTTCCCCTAGTAAAATATGTTTTAGAAATAACAATATTGGTCAGCTGTGGTTCCCTGGTGAGAGTAAAAGTTTGAAAAAAGTATTTAAAGAGAAGGATAATAAATACAGGGGAGTAAATAAGAGCAGAGTACTCTTGCTATTTACATACAATAAGAGGGATAATCTGTGATCAAGAACCTTTGGAAGGAATGTCTGACTCCTTTAGGAAAGGAAATCATGGCTTGAGGGACTTCGTGCTGTCTAACACTCAGTGTCTAGTAACTCTAGTAACTAGTAACTGCTTTGGCTCAGCAGATGGCTAAGGCAAATGAACTCTGTCCCTAAACATACACTCCATGGATCAGAGAAGCTCTCAGATACCTTCCACGCTGAAGCAGTGCTGATGGCTCCAGACACTTCATAAATCTGTAGATGAAATCTCATTTAGGACCCCTCTTACACTGTATTCCACACCTGTAAATTGCTATCCTTGACAGATCCGTGAGTCTGTTTAGAGCTGCATTTTTGTCTCAGATAAAGCTTGTTAAAAAAAAAAAAACGAAGAAGGCCAATCATTAGTACATACCGAGTGACAAACAAGTAGTCAGCTACAGTTACAGGAAAATAGCCCGGGTCTATCTCACGGCTGCTTCTAACAACTCACAGCAGACTCCATTCTCTGTTTGTGGTGTACTAGTAATTACGTTCTCACTGGCAGGATTTAGAGTTTGGTTGCCAGGGCCCAAGCACCATGTAGCAAGTGTTTTGGTAATGAATAAAGACGGCAATCAGCAGCAACCTGAGAGCTAGCTGAATGAGACAATCTGGCGGGCACTGAGGGGGTCCTGCTGGCTTGCTCAGATGGGCAGCAGGCAGGGATGAGATAATTGATAGGAAAGGGTAATGAAAGGAAAGGAAGTAGGAGGGGGGAGAGCAGAGAACAGATTTAGAAAATAGACAAAGATTTTGACCTTAAAGCTAATAGGCTACTTAGGATATTATTTTATAAAGGCTGGGATAAAATGAGCTGGCAGCTGAATGTCAGTAGAAAATAATCCTTTGTGTATGTGTGTGTGCTTGTGCGCGTGTGTGTGCGGCGGGCTGGGGAGGGAGGAAATCCCCACATGCAGATCTTAGGTGATCTCTCAGAAATAATAGAAAATACGCGAGTGGTTATGTGTAGGATCCATACTAGGATCCATGCTCTCTTACCTACACAGCCTGCTAAAACACATCAACGCAATTGTGAACTCTCATGCTTATAAGGGACAAATTCAAGGCAACAAACAGATATGGCCTATTTCTGTAAATAAGGAAGGGTTTCATATTTTGGAAAAGTGAATTCTGATGTGAGGCTTATTATTATTGAGTGCAATAAATGGAGTTCTGCTGATTTTTAAAGACCTTGGCCTGTTTAACTTATCTCATAATCATAAATGCTATGAAAATCCCTACAAAAAGCAGCACATTTTCAATTGTAGGACCTGGAAAAAAAGGAGATTGTAAGGGTTAGAGATGCAGTTGTACTTATTTTTCTTTGCAGATAAATCATTTACTTAGACATAATTACTTTAGCCTTCACTGACATGGGAATTAAACTGCAGATTAAATCCTTAGTCACAGAGATCTAACACTTCCCAAGACACAAGAGACAAGTTTTGTGGAACAAAGCTCTTTCCCTGTCACTTTGCATCCTTCTGACACCAGGCAGGAGTTCTTGCAGCCTTGTGGGCATAACAAGGGGTTAACTTTTTGCATTGACATTTCTTTGTTGTTGTTGTTCTTTTTTTTTTTTTTTAAAGAGTGACCACAGAGGTCAAGACAAATAGGTGGGAAGATGGCAGTGTGAACCACATGCATATATATTATACTTGGTAGTGGGACATTTTTTTTAGATCCTCTTACATATTTTTAGGTTATGTTTTCGATTAATATTGACAAGCCCATATAGCCACACCTAAAAATGTAGTAATGCTAGATGTTCTTGGTTTTGGGCAGAAGTACACCAGCACTTTGGGATATTTGCTATTGAAAACGTACTGTACCTGCTAGAAGTTAGCCACAAATGCACCTTTTCCTGCCAAAATTTCAAACAGAAAAGGTATTCTTCATTTTCTGGGATTCTGAAAAATTTCATGCTGTGCTACTGTGTAGAGTTCATCAGTGCACCACTTTCTGAGAAATATGGAAACACAGTAGTGATAAAAGAAATAATTCCATGTAGAGCTTTACAAAGCGCTTTGGGATCCTTTGAGATAAAAGGTACTATGTCAGATGTTATGATAGGTAGTAGTTATTAATATCTGTCATATTGTGACTTTCTCAATCACTTTTATTGGGCTTAGAACAGTCTCTTTACCCAATTTACCATAATTGTGATGCGACCCATATTGTAACCTCCTTCTTTCCAAGACCTTTTGATATATATTAAAGATGCTCTCCACGACCTTTTCCTAAAAGCTTTTTAATTGAAATGTTGTCATGCAGCTTCCATATTTAAGATCATTTAGTACTTTGATGGCTTCCAAACACAAGTTGAAAGTCTATTACAAATGGGGAGGAGAGTAAAGAGTTGGTTTTTCTGTGGGCCTGTTCCAGATGCAGCAGTAAGTGCTCCATCTAGTGCTTCACTGGATGCGCCAGGATGCTGGATGCTTTGAGATGTGTCAAGTTCATCTCCATCTTTCCATTCTATGAAATTAATACTGAGGTTGTATTGACTTACTGCAAATGCTACTGGCCAAATTGCACTCTAGCAGTGGATGACTTGTTGCCATACAATATACAACTTTTACTTCTCCATCATGTTTGGACACAGAATCCTTTTGCTCAGAGGAGTGTGGTAGAGGTTGTGGCTGGACTCAATTGGATTATTATTTTTCTGGGAGGAGGCTGTTGCATTGTTTTGCAGTTGAGCAATTCTTAGAGTATCAGAGTCCTGTCTACTTGTTAGTAAGTTATAGTACTATTCATTATTAATGTTAAAAATAATATCATTTTTGTCTTGGTAAAACTATTTCTATGACTGAATTAAAACTGTTCTCCAAATATTATTATCTGAATGCCGGTGTAAACACTTTTGACCTCCAGAAATGCTTGTGTTATAAGCTCATAAACTAAAAGATATTTCAAATATATTTTCTTGAAAATGAAGAACAGTTACGACTCCAGACTGGGTAATTCAGATTCAGACTAGGGAAGAGAAAGCTATGCACTCAACAGTGACTGCATCCCAAAATAAACATGTAAGCTAATTCTTTTGACACATAATACAGAGAACATAATTCAGAGAACATAATTCAGCACAATGAGTAGGCAAGGTCCAAAAGTGATCATCCCCTTTATTCTGAATTGTAAGTAGAAGCTTCTACAATGGTAAACTATAATATTGTTTCATAATGACAAAAATCTAAACCTTCACTAAGTTCAGAAAAGGACGTTATTTGTTATACTAGAGCACAATGCTGTATTGCAATTCAGAAGTGGATTTATTCATGCTACATCTTTCTGTTGTATATTCTTTACACAGGGTTTTCACCAGTTTCATCTTTTGACCTTCCACACATGGAGAGGCGCAGGGTGTGCAGCAAAGATCAGACACTGCAGATAAAAAATCTGCAATGTTGATTAGACAAGAGAATTATTCATTGGGCCAGATTCTCTGTGGTATAATTTTACTTAGCTGTATTGAGTTCATTGACTGATCTTTATTGACCTTATTTCTTTGTCTTCATCACGGGTATTCTGATCTACATCAGCTGAGGATCTGGCTCTCAGTATTTAATTTGCACAATAGATGATAGAAAGTCTTTAGAAATGGAATCTGCAGTGTAATTAATGAGAACTGATGCTTAACATTGGATCCTTTCCCAATAGCCTCTTATGTGGCACTAAACATTATGGGCCAAGTACTGATTTCACATTTTGACGCCAAATTCCTATTGACCTCAACAGGAGCTTCATGTGAGAAATGATAGCAGGATATATTCTATTATTTCTTGAAAAGGTCAGTGTTCTGATAAAAGTGGATGAAGCTGTCTTTTTCATAGCTGTCAAGCAGCTTGGCTTAATGTAGTCATGGAATCTCACCAGGATAATAGAAATCTGTCGTGCTTGCCTTGGTATACCACATTGTAGCTAAACGTGAGTCCTTTTCCTTGCTTTATATGATGGCTGAAATTCAGACTTTTTGAATCGTATATTAACTAGTGAAAATATGAGTGGCCCCAGTTGGAGGAAAATGCACGTATCACTCACCAACATGCGTTAACCACTTATATTAATTCACTATTGAGTTCTTACTTCTGTGTTTTATGTTCTGTGCATGAGGAAGGAAAATCTTGAGTAGATTTTTGGCTTTCGGTTAATAGGAGGGTAATAAGTCCAATTCAGACACCGAACAGCATTAGCTTCCAGAGAAAAATCAGTTGGTTGCTGATCACTCAACACTACTTGTGGCTCTGGCAAAGACTAATGAAAATATTCGTTAAATTTGATATAGGTCTCATTTACCATTATTATAGTTTTGTGGATCCACCATTTTGTATCTGTGATTTTTGCCTGTATCTTGATGTCCCAAATTGCTTTTTAAGTGTGATCAGAATAAAGCTGCTTTGACTGTTTTCCGGTGTCCTGCAAAGAAACTACTTGTCCCTACAATCCACCAGGGGAGAATGGAACAGTATAAAATCAGAACCATAAAAAGATATTTAGTGGCACATTTTCCCCTGCAGAGTTGTTAAATGTGCCTGGAGCCCAGCTGGATGAGCACTAGCCCCATCTAGCCCATCCAGTACTATAGCTTCCTCTGTGGGAGCTGCCCTGAAGCCTGATCTCCTTGGCACAGGCTCTGTCCTTTCTTCATCCCCTCTCTTTCCATTTTGTCTTTCAGCTGCCAGGCTCTCACCCTCTGAGCCTGTATTCATTGCTCATTTTCCCCGCTAATGAGGATTTGTAGGTTCTTTTCTTGCAGCAGTTGGTAAGGGCTCAGGCACATTTGTCCTCATATGGTATCTTTTTGTCCCAGCCACTTTTACAAGCATGAACATAGGATGAAATTCAAATGTTCCCTCTTAAAGTGTTTGACTTGCTTGCAGATCATTTTGTTGTGGGTTTTTTTTTTCTTTTTTTTTTCATTCCTTTCCTCTGTATGTTAAAAGACAGAAAGATTCCCTGATTCCATAGTGTTCCTAGTAGCTTCCCAAATCCTATTTTAGGAAGACACTTCAGATCCTTCAGTCCTGATGATTCTTTGTCTCCTTTAATCTCCTTTTCAGCCTCAAAGATTTTCTGTTGAGAAAACCCTCCGCATGAGCTCTTGAAATAATACCATGCTTAAGGGGAAAGGAGTGGGCGCCACAATGGCTTTTTGAATCCTTGCACCTAAGCAAAACTGTTCTCTGCAGAACAGGCACTGGTGCAAAGTGGGGGTGCATGGCTTTCTGGTTGTGTTAAGTTACTGGTCTCCATCTGTAGATGTCTACAGCCCTATCAGATCCTGCTTCAGCATTTGGCTGAGTTTTACTCCAAGCTAGGAGCTTGATCTGGGGCTTCCTCAGTAACTGGTGACGAAAAAGACAATTATAGGGTGAATTTGATCTTTGGTTAGTTCAAATGCTTTCTAGAAGTTTCTGCCTCCCCTTAGCTGTGTATGTTTTTTAAGATTAATTAATTCCTAAATAAGCTTTATCAATTCATCTACAAAAGAAAGTGTTTCCTCCTTAAGCTAATCTTGAGATGAGGGAGTAGTTGCCAGGATATTTTCTGGACAGGAACCTTGATTTTGGAAAAGACTTCTTTCACCTGAAATAGCCTGGATATTTTTTCCCTTTTTGAGAGGTGCTGTAAGGCTGCAGTGTCCCCATTCTTTCTTGGAAGAATGAATGAAATGGCATGGATGTTTGAGGAATGGTAGCGTTTGGGTAAGGCTTTATTTCTGACAAGTCCTGACACTTAATAAGCTTATATATACTATTATAAAAACAGTTTGCTGTAGTGAGTAGCACATAGGCTTCTGTATGGGCTTCCTTTCTGGGAAACAATGATCCCATCAAATTGCCAGTATGACTCATGCTAAGTGTTTGAATCATTTTTATTACACCACTGATGATGGCTTGGAAGGCAAGTTTTTGGTCATCAATTTATGCTGCATCTTTTATATTGACTGACTCTTGTATATCAGAAACATGGTCAGTTAGACATTTTTATGAGTTCAGGGAAAGATGTTCTGTGTAAATAACATCTAGTCAAGAATGAAATTCAAAACGGGCGCGTATGACCTGATAATGTATAAGTGTGATGGCTTTAGAGCTGTATTTAGTTTGTAGTATACTAAATCAGAGAAATGGATAAAAAGATTGCCCAACTGAAAGAAATATGCATTATGATGCTGAAGGAATGAAAAGTTTTATTTTTATGCATAGACAGCTAGGTCCTGAAACATAACTGAGAACTAATAGTTTCAGGGGAAAAAAAACAGTGAAAAAGAAAAAAAAAAAGAATCAAGCAGGCAAACCTCCCCCTCCTTTTTACTATTTCTTTTCTGTTGTAAGTTTGTTTTCCAAATATTTCCGTCTTTGTTACACAGACCATTAGATAATAATAAGTATTCAATTTGATTATTTTAAGTTATTAACAGCCTAGCATTGGTTGTGTGTATACTGCATAGATAGCGGAGTTATGTACTTTTCCAGGATTCATTTTTCACTTTATAGCTCTTTCTTTGCTCTATATTGCAACTCTTTAACACGTCTTTACAGTTCTGCTTCCTGACATCTTTTATAAGTTTCAGATACACTTTATATCTTGTTCTTCCTTTACCTTGAAGCCTCTGCCAATAGAATTTGAGAATATTATGCAAATATAGGTTTGGAAGCTGAGAAGAAACTGGGTCATTTCCCCCAATACTTAGTTTTGCAGACTTCTGTGTGACCAAACAAGGATGCAATTCAAAGGAGCTTTGGCTTGGGTTGAGCACCCCCTTACAGGTGAGCTATGAGCAAACAGAGGAAGTGATGAAGGATCTGGTGATTCCTCCCACCCCGCTGTCCATCATCACTCTGATTTACAAATAATCCAGTTGAAGTGCAAAAAGGAGTTTAGACCCGAAGGCTCACATGACTGCTTTTGTGAAAGGATGCTGAAATATATTATATTTAAACACTTCCAGTACATGTATATAAATGCTACCTTCCAAATAGCTGGAAGCTTTTCAGCCTTTTTATCTCAGCAAAAGCTAAATATTATGCCTACACTTTCTAATGAAGAAGGGTTTTTTTGCCTCGGTTGTACTTTAACCACTACATTAGACCGTGTATGAAAAACTCAATAATATGCCTGAAGAAAAGCCCAAAGAAAAACCCTACCCTAGAGTCTAAGTACATTTATCTCTTCATATTAGTTAAGGGTAAGGCTTGCATGTAGTCCCATTATAATCAGTGGGACTACTCCCATTAGTATGGCAAGCAGGATTTGGCCCTTTGTTTGTGATTACACATTCTCTGCCTGGTCTGTTAGACTGAAGGGTATAATAAAATTAAACTATTGGATTAGAATGGTAATTTCCAAACACAAATCAGCAAGGGAACATGATTACACTCGCTCTTAGGGGATAAAGTGAAACATTCCTATTTCTCTCTTGGTTTATCTGGGCTGCCTATTGGAGGTAATCATGTATCCAGACAAAGATGTGAAAAAAATACTGAAATATGGACAGAATAATGTGTTCCTAAAAAGAAGAGGGGAAAAAAATCAAACAACAAACCATATTCTGTTGATTCTTCTTGACATTTAGAGCAGTAACCACATCTGAAAGCTACCAAAAATCATTAAGGCCTGCTCCTGAACAGATTTCTTTTGTATGGGACTAGGAATAGCTTTTCCACATGAATAGCTCTCTTTATCCAAATAAAAAAACACATTTTTCTTTTCTTGATGAACTAGGATTGTTACTGTAAAACAACGTGCTCTGGAAGGGGCAATGAATTCCAGCGTCAATTGGACTATCATTGTTAGGAACTTATGTGTTCATCCAACCTTGTGGTCTTCAAAAGATGATGAGAGCATGGTTTACAAAACCAATGTTATTACTCATTGGTTCACTGTTAAAGCTGGTGTTCAGAGGTAAAAGCTGAGTTTTGTAGGGCATGAACTGCACTCCTGGAAATTATTGAAAATTGCCCTGTTGAGTTATGTATATTTTGGATCTCACAACAATTTGCATTTCAGCTTCTACAAAGTTCTTTGAAACGCAACACATTAGGCTTCTGTGTTTTCTGTCAGGATAAATAGCATAAACCTCATTTAACAAACAAGCAGAACTGAGGCCACAAATGATTCATGAGCTTCCATCTACAGTTGGACCATGTTTTTAGTCCTTTGAACACCATTTTCCCACTGTATTTCTTGTTTTACTTCATCTCACCTCCCTGACATTTCAGTCTTTTGCACCAAAAGATGCACTGCTATGCTTTCTATTTAACCTCCTAGAAATATGTTGTGTTGCATTTCTTGCCTCAACTTTTTCTTTTTCTTTTTTTTTAACTGCCATGTAAAAGTGCAAGCTGCATGACTTTTAGAGCATATTCACTTTTCCAGAACAATATAAGACCATCGGAAATGCCCCACTGAGTCAAACCATGGTCAAACTGTGCAGTGTCCCTCCAGTGGCAGCAGGAGATGCTGTATAACAAGAGTGGATGAGCCTGACCACTGCCTGCAGTGACTTCCCCTCCCAAGCCCTCAGCACTGGATTAGGGACATTAGAGAGCACATCCCTGCCTGTTCACTTTTGGATCTATTTATGGATCCGTTGCCCCTGAGTTTTTTAATCTCTTTTTTGAACTTGCCAATGCTATCTGCCTCCACAACCCCCCATGGCAACAAATTTGAGAACCTCAGTGCCTGCTGTTTAAAAAAATACACTTTTATCTGTTTTAAGCCTCTGCTCTGCTAGGTTCAGTAAGAATGGTAGCACCTGGATTTAATTGTTAGGTTTGGAGAGCAACGGCTCTGTTATTCTGAATTCTGAATCCATCTTACCCACTACCTCCAGGATTTTATAAACCTCAATCACATCTCACAGCCTTCTCTTCTCCAACTGGATAAGTCCCAGCAATTTCACAGTCTCCTCATTAAGCAGCTTCTCTGTCATCTTGTGCATTTCTAGCCTTTCCCTGTACCTCCTCTCATTCTGCTATGTCCCTCTCAGGAAGCAGAGACCAAGCAAGGTATAAAAAAATGCATGTTCACATGAGTCTGTGTCATAGCAAAATCATTCTGCCTTGTTTGTGACATTTTTTTTGTTGGTTCCCAACATCCTGCTGGGGATTTTTTGGCTGTCATTGTGGCAAATACAAGTGAGAAGTGAATATATGATGTATTCCTTCTTAACTTGGATGGGGAGGAGTGGAAAGAAGTAGTTTACTTAAGTTCTAAATTATTCAGGATGAACTCTTTAAATAATCATTTGAACACAAGCTGCAAACTGAGCTATTTGACATTTTCCTTGTTTTTTACAGGACAGGGATTTTCTCTGTTCACAATTTAAGAAAGCAACACAACACAAAGTGTCGTGCCAATGGTGATTAGGATGGTTTATGGTCAATGCCAGCAGTTTATGGTTAGGAAAAAAACAATAGAATAGATTATCTTAGAGAAGTCTGTTGTTTTTCATATTAACTGGCACTGAAACTGGACCAAGATTTAGGAAAGGAAACAGAGAACATGCAGGAAATGTACATTCAGTTAAAATGATACCCAAATGTTTTAAATACAGCCATTGTAATGGTCTGTGGAGGGCATATCATACTCCTTATAAACCAAGTAGAATGATAAACATCTTTCCTTTGTCTGACATGCTGCAGCTGCTGCAGTCTCTTTTGTGTGATTTACTTACAAGAAATTTTGTTAGGGGAGATGGAAACTGTTGGATTCATTGGAAATGTGGATGGAGCAAAGGGGAAGGTACTGGCACTTGCCCAGGCACCGAGTCAGGATATGTCCAGGATGCTTCCCTGGATCTGGGAGATCCTGGTGGACCCGGCACAGAGATGTGCCCAGTGAGAAAGAAAGATCTGGGAAAGAAGATCTGGGGTACACTGCAGTGCACATACAATGGCTTTTTGCAATAGCTGGAAGTCACATTTTGCTTTGAACTACAGGCAGCCCTATTTGGCTGGTATTGTGTTCCCTCTCATGCTTGTTGCCTGACATAAACAAGCAGGATTAGGTGCAGTATAAACACAGACCAAAAGGACAATCTTTGTCTCTCAGTGGCTTACAGTGCACATTAAATGGGATGACAATCTTTTTCAACCTCTGAAATGACTGTGAGACCAGGATTGCCCAGGAATTCGGATACAACTGCAATGGAGGTCTATATGTACTAGAAAGGATGGATAACTGAATAGAAATGACTGCTCTGATCTCTGTTAGAAATCAAGTGAACTAAATTTTGTGAACATAAAGAATACAAAAAGTAAACTTTAATAATCTAGTACATTACTGGGAAAACAAAGGAAGACTATTCCAAAATGTACTCATTTTCATGGCATCCATTTTTAGATCAACAGTTGTCCTCGGGTGAAGCTGTATAACAGGGACATACAATTGTGTTCCATACTTGCTAACGACTCCCAGTGATATTCATCATTCAATTTCTTTGTCATTAAAAGAAGTAGGTAGATATTAATTAAATACTTTTTTTTAAACAAAGGACAAAACAGAAGGGAAAATCTTAGTTAAGGATTAGGTGGAACTTGTGTAGCTGAATGCTTGACTAATACTGTGGGAAAGAAACTCATTCTTGCTGTACAATAAAGCGTTAACAGAGTTTTCTGTACTGAACTCCAAACTACCACAAAGCAGAGTGAGGAATTCAACAGATAAAGCCCATCTAATAAGAAACCAGCTGAAAGCCCTTAGAAATAAGTGGGTTTCATTCCCTTTAGGTCTCCAGAATTTACAGTATCATCCTTTTAATTACATAGTGATTAAACTTTCATTTCCGTACACTGTGTTAGGTGAAAAAATATAACATTACATTCAGGAGATGGAAGAGAGAGCTTGAAAGTCTTTTCTAAAATATCTGGAGAAGGCATTTTGGTGTTGTACCTCACAGCACTTCAACTGACTCAAATAGGATGTAAGCCAGCCTACTTTCCTTGCTGTAACCCACAGCATTCCTCAAGTTCTTCAGGGAGGAGAGTCCACAATAGTAAAGCAGATGTGTTTTTCTTTCAGTGTCATATGATACAGAGAAATTCAGAAATTTGACACGAAAAGCCTATCTGCCCCATCTTCTAATGGCACGGCAATAACTTTCCACGCAAGGAAGTATCCTCTGCTCCCCATTGCCGTGTGTGAGTAGTTAGAGGCATGATGAAGCATTTTATTATGCTTGTCCAGAGAGAAGAGTATTTGCTCAGCTCTGTCTGTGAAACAGAGCTGGAAATGAAAACTGCCATGATACTTCAATCCAGGCAGGTACCAGTGGAGTTAATGTATTTCAGCCGCACAAACTGCAAATATATGTAACATGGCGTGTATAGAAAGGCCACTGAATCTTTAAAGGGAAACAGGCAGAGCTAATAGGTTTCTTTGAATATAAACATCAGTATATATTTTTGTGACTCAACTCAGCATATTCTATATGGGTTGTAATTTTAAAATTAGTGGTTGGAGGGCGAGATAAGCACCATCAATAAATTAAACTGTAACCCAGCGGTTTAGTCATGAAAGGTTAAAATAAACTTGCTTGATTGATTATGAATTTTAAACAGTTTTTCTTCAATGTAATCAGTGCTCTACCAATGTCATTGCTCATTAAAGAAAAGATTTTCATTCCAACATTTGATTGAGGATGTTTTTTCTCATTTGCATTTTGCTTTCTACCGAGTAAGCATCTTGCCTTCAGAATTATTAGATTTTTTTCCCCCCTTGTCTGTCCATAAAAGCCGTAAAGTGGGATGGAGCAGTGATTTAGAGGGATACTACATAAAGATTGAATGAAGATATTGACTACCAGGCCCTAATGCAAACAGGACTGTCTGATGGACTGCCTTTGACAGGATGATGGAAGGGGGCCTTGTGGCCTACTTAGCTGCCCTTCTAATTGGCCTTTATGAATATTTAATGAAATCAAGATGAAATTCAATCAGAGCTTTTACCTGCTGAATCTTAGGGAAAAAAAAAAAAAAAGGCAGGATATTATTAGATTTTCCTAGCCCTTGTATACAATAAGACTGCACTGAAATTTCTGTATGTTAGTCAGGTGGCTGAGATGCTTTCTATCCAGGGACTTGGTTTCTTCCAAAGGAATTAACCTTTTTACCACAAAAAGCAGCACGAATTTCCATTTGCATGCATCACTGGTATTTTATTACTGGCATAGTATAATGTTTAAGCCATAAACAAGCAACAGCTTTTCCCTTTGAAAACATACCCTTAGCAAATTCTTAGTCTGTGCCAATTTGAAGCCTTTTAGGGAACTTTGAGGTCATATAATAGTTTCAGAACTACATAATGTTGCAGCCTAATACTTTGTGCCACATTGGTTGATATATGAGAGAGAATTTGCACGATCTCATTTCTCAAACATAATCTAGGTTGCATCAATAACATTACATTATAGCAATGAGGTATAAAACAGTCTGACAGGCTCCTGCTGTAGTACACTCTTACATTCATTTAAATGTAGATTTTGTTTTTCTGAGTGGAATGCCAGAAAAGCTTTTCATAGAAGCAAAATGGACAGATTAATCTATAAATGGTAAATTCAACAGTGAAGAAGGTTTTCCCCATTTTTAGTATTGTGAATTTTATCGTTCTCCCCCAAGATAAGCTGTTTATTCACAGTATGTTGCTTTTATGCATTTTCAATATCATTTTTTGGACAGAAAGGAGTTTGGTACTCAGAGATAAACACAGCATGTTAATGCTAAGCAATGCATGAGTAAAACCTTATAGATGTGACTAAATAAAAACAGTTAAATATTGCTATTTAAAGGCTTGATTTTGTTAAAAAAAAAATACTTACGTGGGCATCAGTAATGGTCCCTTGGGTCTCTAATGCTGATGTCACCATGTCTACAGCACAGACTTGCGCAACAGACAGGAGCTTGCTATTATTAGGTGGAGTATGGATGAATACTAAGCTTCTTTTGATGTTTGGATATGTGTGACTATCCCTTCCTTAACACATATACTAATGAGGCTGTGATTGGAATGGCTTATACAGTGCTGTGCATGAGGACCATGTGATAAGCTCCTGGATACTGACAGATGCTTTTATTCTGATACTCTTTACTTCCACGTGTCTGGCCAAATAACAGCATCTGAGGTGGATAATGAGATAACATCTCATGGATAATGAAGGGGAGACCTCATGTATAATGAGGGGCAGTCCACAGGTGTGTGTGTTCTAGTACCTGGCTTCAGCAGCATCCAGTGACAGGCATGCAAGAGGAAAGTTATCTGAGTGAATCTAAGTGAGCTTCCACCTTCTGAGCAAGTGATTCCATTTGCTGTTCCTGTCTCCCCCACTGGACAGGGCTTCCTCAGGCCCCTCTGGGTTTATGTAGGAGCTAGAAATATCCAGAATATAAAAAAGAACAAAAAAGGGGAATTAAAATGTTAACTGAAACTGAACAAACTGACAACATCAGGGTTTCTGCATTGCAACTGTACCTCTATTTCCTAACAACTGACTCTTGCTTTACTGTGAAAGCCCCAACTGAGCTGGCGCTAAATGTTCTTGGCCAGAAAAGTGCCCTAGGGCCATGAGGAAGCTGCTATGAAAACCCAAACTTAACAGAAAAGTGCCTGCACTTTCCTGTTCTGCTCTGACACTGATGCATGCTTTGTCTTCTGACTGTATTTTTTTCTTCTCCCTTTCAGTGGTGTGTGAGCTGCAAAGCCTGAGAGTTGGGAATTCATAAGCAAAGTCTGAATTCTCACAGGAAAAGCAGTTCTCCCCAAAGTTCCTATCCTTTAGGTAGTTCTTTACCCAAGGGACAAACAGCTAGTATAAACAGCAGCCTACATCCTGATGACTGAAACAATTTTAGGAGCAAAGTAAATTAAGTTATTTCAGCATATTTCCCTTTTTTGAATCTTTTGAATGTATACACAAAATGGAAGGATAGGTGAAAGAGTGAATGTATGTGCATGTATGTGCATGCATGAATGCTGAGCTAAGAAAAATAAACACAGTCTTTTAGAGACTGCAGGTTTTATACAAAGACAAGTGCAGAATTGGCAATGGATTCTCAAAGTCAATCTTAGTATCGCTTTGCATGAACTGTATACATGGATGAGATATTCCAGCCTCTTTGTCTACTGGGAAAAGTAGTGTGTTCTTTGCATATTATTGCCCAAAGTCCTTTTGTAATCTATCCTCATGGCAGGTGTAAATGTCACATATCTTTTCATACATCTGAGAGAAGAGTACACACCAGACTCTGAAACCGAAAAGTATCTTCTGCAGTAGTCCTCACTAACTACTCCAAGTATTTTGTGAAGTTTTGTTTAAACGGACTGGGAATATTAATCTCACAGCTCTTCTTCCTGTAGACTGAATGCATCAGTTTGCCTTCAGACCAAACAGATAAGCAGTGGATTTACACATACAGCTTGAACTGCTTATTTAAACACAAACTTTAGTGGAGATGATTGAAAAGAAATATTTAGGGTTTCACAGAAACATGGTCAAAAGCAAATAAATTTTTATGCAGAAAGATAGGTATGCTTGCTTTCTCAGAGTCCAAGGTATTAGTATTCTTTAGACAATGCCATGTCAGTGAATTATATATATATATATATATATATGTATGGGGTTTTTTTTTTTTGAATGTGTTAAAGTTCATTCTATTCATCACTCTATTAAATATCAAAACTTATCTGACATTACATTTTAACATCTTACTAGTCTGCTCTTGTAGTTGTGGAGTTTCATCCAGTTTTCACTCTTGTCTAAACTCATAACAGTGATATGAGTGGTACTAAGGCAGAATAATTTACCAAGTGAATGATGAGAAAATATGAGGACGATAACAAAGTTTATCTTCAGGTCAAACTCAGCTATTCATGGAGGATGCTTTCCTTCCTGTTGATCAGAAATGAAAGCAGATGCTTTAGATTGGGATGGTACTACTAACAACATTGGAGGTTGTTTGGAGGTGGTAGAGTACACCAGTGACTCTCCTAATACTCTGAAAGGTTTGAGATGAATGGAAAGAGTCCCGTTTTGGTCTTGACACATTACAAATAGGAAATTCATTTTCTGTGTACCTGTACTTACTAATTCTCTAATTACTCCTTGGCAGAAACTTATGCAACGTAAGAATCCTGTGGTTTCTAGAAATCATGGTCTTGATCTGAATCTCTGCTCATCCTGGGCAGAAGATCAAGCTGCTAATTGTTCTGTGGCTGCTTACCAATGTGTAATTGCAGAATAGAAGTCACAAGGGGTATTAGCTTATATTCTAGAAAATGAATATTTGCTAATAACAAATAGGGTGCTGGTCAACAGTACGTTCAGCATGAGCCAACAGTGTGCCCTGGCAGCCAAGATGGCAAACTGCATTTTGGGATGAAGCATAGCCAGAAAAGAGGTTATTCTCCTGCTATGTTTAGCACTGTTGCAGCCTCACTTTGAACACTGTGCACAGTTCTTCAATAAGAAAGGGATGTCAAGGTGCTTGAAAGCATCCAGAGGAGGGCAGCGAGGCTGTTAAAAGAGCTGGAAGGCATGTCCTTTGAGGAGAGGCTGTGGACACTTGTCTTGTCTAGTCCGGAGAAAAGGAGGCTCGGAGGCAACGTCCTTGCTCTCTGTCAATTCCTGAGGATGGGAATGGAGAGGGTAATGCTGGCCTCTTCTCCATGGTAACTGATAGTGGGACATGAGGGAATGTCACAAAGCTGTGCCAGGGGAGGTTCAGGCTGGGCATTAGGAAAAATTTCTTTACCATGAAGGCAGTCAAACACTGGAACAGAATTCCTAGCAAGGTGGTCGATGCTCCATACCTATCACAGTTCAAGAGACATTTAGATAATTTCCTCAATAATGGGGACTTCTGGTTAGCCCAAAGTTTGGTCAGGCTGTTGGACTTGGTGATCTTTGAAGGTCCCTTCCAAGAGAACTGAACTGAATTGAACTATTCTATTCTACTCTAGTATTTTTTTCTTCATTTATAGATATAGAGACTGAGTATCATCAGATAATTATTTTAGAGGCCTTGACAAGATAAGGATTGAGTTCAGGGACAGGAAGATAAGCTGGCTGTCCTCTTTCTCTGTCTTTGTTGTGGAATTAGGGGAAGAAGTCAGACAACGAAGTGAGGAGTAGGTAGAAGGGCATTTTATTTCCCAGGACAGCATGTGCAGAGGTTGCAGAAGGCAGATCTCAGACGCCCATGCAAGGAGAAACTGAGTTTTTAGCATCTTGTCCTACTTAATGAGACTAAACCATATCATCACAGCTTTGTCTGAAAGGCAGATGTGATACCGACTTGTTTCAAAATTTACTTCAGTAACCTTAATCTAAAAATGAAATCTCACAAGCAGAATGCTGATTTACCATTCTGATTACCAGAGAATATATCCGTATTCAGATAATCAATGCCTCATCATTTCAAGAGGCAATGCACCTTATTCCTCTGCAAGAAGAGTCTTTGCTCCTTTATCTACAGAACCAGCTCGATCAACTTAGTAGCATTTGGACCTGAGAGGCAGACTGTTGGGATCTGCTCCCAGTTGTGTAAGCGGTTTCCTCTGTCATCATAGGTATATCGCTCCTACCTTACTCTGCCCATTCTCTTTTTCCTATCACCAGTAGCAAAGAGTAACAAACACGTCAGTGAGAGCTACCTTAGTGGGTAGTTGCAGAGTAACATCTATAGCCAAATTCCTTCCTAAAAGTACCAGAAAATGGTTAAATGGCTGTAGTCTTACTTGAAGTCTTACTGTTTCTTTCTACCCCAAAGTAAACTGAATATTTTTATTAGATGTACAGGAATCAACTAAACCTTAAATCATCCTGAGTTTTTCTATTCTGACTTGTGTTAGTTTGTTCCAGAGCTAAGCTATGTATGTTATTAGAATTATATATATAACATTTCAGATGTTCATCTCTTCTCTTTTATAGAGCTGCCCTTGTACCTCACCATTTAACAGCGATAAATGGCAGTTAACTTGATCCTTTTTTACCATTATTAGTTTTCTGTGTCTTTTTTCTCCCTCTAAATTAGAAACCCCCAGTCTTTGATATATACCCTGTTGATACAGAGGTATGTGTCCACAGGATTTCTTTCATCTGTTTCAAGCAGTTAATGCTGTTTGAGGTACAGTGACCAGATCTTAATGCAGCAAGTAAAGAAATATGTATGTCTGGAGTATTATTTCTGTCTGATAATCAACTCATATCTTTATGCTTTACAGAACTGCTGTGCAGTTCACTAAATGTAATACATTTTCAGATCATTTGAGGATAAATACTACCTAGAAGCAAAGTACTATGATAGTAATATCAGGTGCTTTGTATGCCTAAGAAGTGAATTCCATTTCCTGGATCAGACAGAAATAAAACCCATATCCAAGCCTATGTATTATCTACATACAAATTCAGAATGCTCTGATCTCTCTCCCTTAGAACATGTCACAAGCTCTTTCCTCAACTGATGTGGTATAAAATTGATTGGAGATATTTTATCTAAGAGTATGTCTAGACTCCAAAGCTCAGCAGTCAGAGCTTGTGCTCAATTTGGTTTTGCTTAATCCTGATCTTCCCATAGAACTTCAACAGAGGTTCTTCTCTTTTCCACGTTGTATAGAAAATAGAGTAGAGCTGGAAAATGGCGTTAAGTACAAGTCAGCAATTCATTAGATTCCAGTTGGAATTATATTCAGTAGTAATCAGCCAGTGTTCATGAAAACAAAACAGTAAGTAGTAAATATGGCATGATGCTGGTAAAGAAGATGCTTTCGCTGTGCATCAGATCAGAGATCTTTATGGAATTAAACTTCCTGAATACATTATGTACACAGAAAAGGGGAAAAAAGAATATCCCAACTTTACAATGGCAGGTGATCAAGTTGAGAAATTATCTGAAAGCCTGGTAGCTGAAGTTAAACACACTTTGAGGTAAGATATGAGACCTTCAGTTGCTATAAATCAGCTAATGCTGTAACACCTGAAGAGTTGGTCCAACATCTTTGGATTATGATAAGACAAAAAAATTTGTGCAGCACTTCCAGCAAATTGGAATCTTTCACAGAAGCTATTATTATGAAAATAAAGGACAATTAAAGGGGAGGAGTGGCTTGTTAATATTAATAATATAATATGAAACAACTGATATAAATTAATCCCAGAATATAGGGTATAAATGTTTCATTGTCTTGAATCTAGAAAGTAGGATGCATTTCAAGTAGAACGCATAGGAGAAACAATTACACAGATGCATGTACGTTATTGCATTGCAAGGAAATAAATGAAAACCTTAAATTATTACTAAATAGCTACAATTCTTTCCCCGTTCTTTTCTGTTTTGTCAGGAATAATGACTATGTTTATGTGCCAAAGGAAGGCAAATATGTATTAGTCAGACTGCTGGTTCAGGACTGAAGCCTATGACAGTATCTTTAATAATATACAGTCTATTTAATATCCGCTTTTTTTGTGTCCTGCACAACTTATAATTATTGCCAGCAGGCAAAAAAGGGAACAGGAGGGGAAAAGAATACAGTGGAAAAATCTTTTCTGATCACTAACAAATAGTATGAAAAAGATAGGCAGAACATATTAGAGACAGTGTTTGGATTAAAGTGAGTGCAGTGAATTGTACGTATACTGTGAGACAGTTAAACCTGGAAAAGAGCTTACAAAATCTCCATTACATCAGAAGAGATGGAGGCTTTATAAGATTTAAAACCTGAAACAAAACCGGTTTCAGCCTGCAGGCCGTTTTGGAGTCCAAACCATGCAATTACAGGTGCTGCAGATGGTGCAAAGCTGAAGGCGCTATTTATTTTTTGGTGGCAGACCAAAAGTACTCACAGATTAAAAAAAAAAAAAAAAAAGCTTCTTATTTGCTTTACTCTGCGTTCCCTCAGCAGTGCATTTTGTGGTTGCTTAGAAATGGACAGGTTTTTAGAAAACCGACTCCAAGTTCAAGGGCCAAATTCTCTACTGGCACACGTCCACCAACACTAGTGATGTTAAGGCAGCAGAAAATTTGGCTCCAAATACAGTCTGATTGGATAGTCTGTCCATGGGCTCCAAGAAGCCCAGGAATTTTCAGTATGGTTTAACTCAGGGTAGGTAGAGCAGAGTCTGAGTATGGGCTGTGTTTTTCATAGAAAAATCAGAACTAGAGATGTTCTATGGTATGCAGGGGAAACACAGCATTTATCTGTGTTACTAACTACATTTGGAAGACGTGGATCAAAGCTGTAGGAGTTCTGGAGTCAAGAGTTTAACAGGCAAGTGATCTTTCTATTCCCATAATGTAGATACTGGGAAATCACCATACTGGTTCATACTCACAGTTCCACTGCAGATGTCCTCTCATATGGCATCTCTTGCTGAAGAAAAGAAGGACATACTGACAGTGCGTGGTAGGGTGGGAAATCTGCAGTAATAGCCTGTCCAATCCTGGTTATATATCCAGACACATTTATTTCAGAAGTACTGTTTCTCTATTTTTTTTTTCTTTCTTTTTTTGTGAATAGAGATTATGTATGTTGGCTATCCATACAGTTAGATGTTTCAGCAATTGATATTTGTCATTTTTAAGTGCTTTTTGTTTTCTTCTGGACAGATATAATGAGATTTTATCGCTCGATATTTTCAGGGATGTTTGAATGCTAGATATATTTAGGAATTAGAACTAATATTTAATGCCCACCAGCTAAAAAGCCTGAACTCTTGCTTAATAAAGGTCCAGGCCATTTTATAAAGACTTAGACCTCTAATGTCAGCATTTTCAAAACGATATTAACTTTTGTTTTAGTATGATGGTCATAAAACGTACTTCTTGGAGAAATAAAATAAAAAATTGACAAAGAAATGTATATGTGACCATTTACACATTTATCTGCAGTAACTGGAAGCAGTCTAACTGGCTGTTTTTGCCTGACTTGGTTTGATGGATTCAGATAGATTTGAGTGTCCAATCTAGAGTAAATGTGTCCTCTAATATAACTGGTATTGAATATTAATGCTGTCAGGAGAGACATTTTGATTCCAAAATTGATCTCTACAAACACAATTGCATGTAGATAGCTGAGCCTGTAAGTTGCCACCAATATTGTTTATTTTATTGAGTCTCCAAGTCCCTCATTAAAGAATGTGGCCCTATCTAGACTGACAATTTTGGCCCAGATTACTTAGCTTGTTTCTTCTCCTAATCTTGGTCCTGTGCTGCTTTTCAGTCCTGTCTACTATTCCTATGAAATCTCCAATCTCCAATTTCAGAGATTTCGGAGTAAATAGAATTACTTTTTTGTTATTAATCTGTATTCTTTTTGCACTGCTATTCACTTTTTACTCTGCAACTGGCTCAGAAAATAATTTACAGAAACATGAAAATTTACAGAAACTCTCTCCAACTAAAAGAAGGCACTCCATCTTTCATCGTGTTCATACCGATGTGGACATAAACTCCAAAGGCCTCTTTCTGAAAACAAGCATGAGGAAAGAAAACCCAGAGGTTTTCACAAGCATTGGTGCTACATAAGCACCGAGTTTGTTTTGTGACACCAGACAATTTACGATTCTCATGTGAGGCATTCATCGTTCTCACAGAACAAGCAAACAGGCCAAGACTAACACCACGCATGTCGTTACCGTTACTCAGTACAAGACTTATTGGCATCAACTCTTTCAGAGTAACAGGAGGTAGCTCAAAGCCATCCTGCACCTACTTAATAAAACTCTCCTCTACTTGCTTTCATATTTTAATCCCAAAGCAACCGGATTAAGGCAAAAGAGGAGAATTAGCACTATGGGGAATAGAGAACTGCATAGACAGCAATGCAATGGAGAGCTGGTTTCATACCCTTCAGCTACTGCTGATGCTATTGACTCTCTGTCTAGCACTATAGGGTTCCAATTCCGTTTCTTTCCTCAGCCAAGTCTACACTTTATTTTTCAAATCTATCTGTGACTCAAGAAGAACACACTAGTCTGTTGTCTTATCAGGAAGAATCCTTCTTTCCTAACTTTATCATTTAGAATTAAGCATCTAATCCAAGCTCATTGTCCAGATTTCCTCAGTAATAGATGGAGAGAGAGAAGCACATCTACAGGGCAATTTATTCCATCCTGAACTTGCTGGTAAAGATAGATAAGATTAATTGTCCTTTGGAGGTGCCTGTTTCTCTTCTGTTAAAAGAAGCCTAGTTGACCAGCTTAGCTTTGATGCCTATCCTTTAAAGATAAGTAAGATAGATCCCAAACGCTGTGACTTGACAGACTGCCATTTTCAAAACACGTCTATAAAGAGAGTTCTCCTTCAAACTTACTGCTTGATAGACCATAGATGACTCAGAATCTTACTGACTTTAACAGAGCACAAATGGTCAATTTGCATGGTTTCCCTTAAGATACTTATCTACCTATGCCTCTACTTTTACAAATTACAATTAGCTTTATTCTGTCACTTTTATTTTACAGAGACCTCTTATTTCCTAACTTACTTCCTATTTCTTCTACTTAGTATAATAACCCGATAGAAGTTAATATCATTTCTTACTCTAAAACTGAAAGAACTTTGGAGGAGAGAGGGTGAACATGAATGAATGCTTTTCACAAGCCATTATTTTAAACTCCTGTTCAGAACAGGTAAGTCACTTCATCCCTGTCACATTTTTTATTTACAAAGAGGCTTCGCTATCCCAACAATTACATGGAAATAATTTCATTGTTCCTGTCATTTCTCACACTGTTTCTATGCAGATGTGCTCTTCGTATATGTGTGCAAATATGACTAACGTAGAGCACATCTAATTCCATTACAGTCCAGCAGAGTTTTGTTTTCCATCTGTGTCTGGAAGCTGCATGTGTGTGTATTTATTTATTTTTATCTGATGTAGTTGTCCCTCATGGATCAATTATGACTATCTGATATGATGTAGCTATTTTCTTTTACATTCTATGTACCTTTTTTTGTGAAATCAAAACATCCTATGAAGAACAGATATAGCAACCAGTTAAGCACGTGTGGACCTGATGACTGGATGGTTATAACTCATTCTCTCAGAGTTTACTTCTCTCTATCACGTTCTCCAACATAGCTGTGTGTTGTTCCCCCACAGCTGCAAAAGCATCATGACATTTACCTGCATACACCTTTCTCAAAGGTTTTCCTAGTTACTGAGCATACAAACTGTTGGGAAGAATATTCTTAAAACACCTATATTCAAATACAGCTTATCTGTGCCTTTTTATATATATATATATATATATATATTTGCTTGTTTGCTTTAGTTATTATTATTCATCTTGTTTATGTTTTGGGGTAGGTCTTTTTTGTTCATAAACAATCTGGTTGTGCAATACCGTCTTATGCATCTCAGCTTTTCTGCTTGACTCTGTAACCAGTGCAGCACAAATGAGCCCCTAACCTTAATGCTCCGATAGAGCCTCAGCAATTGTTATACACCCGTGCTAATGAATATAAGTATCTGGCACAGGCAGCAGTGTTGGATTTCAAGCTGCTGGAGGTGATGACTTTAGAGGCACAGAAAGATCAGAAATATTACCCAAAAAAAACCTTCCACTCCAGACTGTTGGGCAGATCTCTTGTTTCTTTCAAGCCTAATTCAAAGAATTGGCCCTGTTGGCTGTGGCAATGTTTGTATCAAGAGTTCTTCCTGTTCTTCAATCTCTTTCATTTCTTCATATGTGTTCTTGAAGTTTTGTCTTCTCAAAAAACTAAACTTAATTGGATTTCAGAGAATAAACAGAACAAAATGTGTTCAACCCTTAACCTCCTTACCTTTTACTCTCTCATATAAGTTATATCCATTAAAGTTAACTGGCTTTCTGATTCAGAATGCTAGTACATATAAGGCTATATTTAGTGCCACTTGAAATTCATCTGGCTTGTTTTGCTTGTTATTTGTGCTTATGTAATGGGGTTTAAAGTATTTCAAAACTCATTTCCCTATTTTTAGGTTTCCCTTATTCTATAGTATCTCTTGCTAAAGAGACTTAAACTTGAAGTGAAGTTTTATGCCTCCTTTCTTTAGCACTATTGAGAATGCTCCCACTCAAATTAAGCTCAAAACACCTAATTCAGAAAGAAGCATCAGCAACCAGATGCATCAGGTAAATAGCTGTCCTCATGTGCCTTTCACTCTTCACAAAGCCTAGGGTGAGTTTCATTTCATTTGACAACAAACCATAGTGAAGACCTTGTTCAAGCCAACCATTCGGTTTTAGTGGCTAGTGTGCACAAAGCATCTCTGGAAGATGATTCTCTCCATTTATCTGAGAGAAATCAAATAATTCACCCTGTAAATCAAAGTGATTTTCTCCTTCTATTGATAATAACAAACCAAGTCATCTAGCTTACAATACATGACAAGTTGATTAGTATTTTAAAATATATAAAGTTTTTAAATCGGCCGGTTCCAGGGGAAAAGGAATGCAAATGTACAGTCTTGAGGGGCTACCCTCACTGTCACACTCAGGCATGGAAATGAAGATAGAGTGAATAACTGTGCAGAGCTGAAGGAGAGCTGCCAGAGGACCATCACGTATATGTTCTGAACTGCCCTCTGGATCAGACTGTTGTTATGCTGATAAAAAGAGAAGCTAGCCAGCTAATAAAAGCCCCTAAATTGAGTACCTAAATTTAGATAATGTCAATACAGCAGCATAGCTGAACTCAAGTTTCAACAGTGAATGGATTCATCATTTTGTGTCTCTGTTTGGAAATGGCTTCTAATTTACAATCTGGGGATTCAAACATTGCAACTAAGTGGGTCTTGCTTCTAGTCATTTTTTTAAGATGCAGATCTAGAACTACTTACATCAACTGATGATTTCTCCTGCAGTCTTTAAATAATTAGAAAGATTATTTATGAAAGATTTAAAGATTTATTAAAGATAGGCTTCTTTTATTTTCCATTTAATGCCCAAGAAATTTCTTGTTGTTCAATCTGTTTTAGTAAGTATTTTTAAAATATCCTCGTGGTAATATATTCTATGTGTACTTGGGATCAAATGCAATTTCTGTCTGGATATTTATATGCAATTATTTTATCCAGGCTCCTTTCCCCCTTTTGCTATCTTAGCAGTGCCCAAGGTTACTTTAGACCAACACTGATAAAATTCATTCTCTGATTAAAAAAAGTCTGATATCAAAACTCTGTGTAGACTGTAGACTTCCATTGTTATAAAGTCCTTATTGTCTTGGGTTCATAGGCTGCAGTCTTCAGAATATTGAATTACTTCACAGCTTGCTCTCTTTTCCACTCTGCATTTCAAAAAGTGTTCATATATGATCATTTTGTGGATGACATCTGAATACCAACAAATTTGAAAGTTTGCAAAAAGAGAAGCAGATGCCAGGAATATAACTATTGCTCAAAGGCCTCTTTTAAGGTTTACTGGCTGCTAGTAATATAACAAAATGAAATATCCAGTAAGTGTTTTAGAATCACCCCTAGTTTAAGACACTTAAAATATCCTACTGTCTATTATTGTCATTACATTTATAAAGGAAACCATATAATCTCTACTGTAGTTAGAGTACAGCAGCTTCAGTGTCAGGTTGATTTCTGTAGACAGCAAACCTAAGAACTTATTGAAGATTATACTAGATGATGGCAAAACCAATAATAGATAACTGATATTTTAGGCAAAGGACCGTCTCCCTCTGATATAATAAGTGTCCTCAAAATAGTCTACAAGGAGAGAAGGAGTACTGTTCTATATTGAAAATAAAGAAAAAACAAATATAATTTCTGCTATTTCATGTCAAAAAATAGACATTATACTCAGGCTACATTGCAAAAAAAATTTGAATAAAGCTAGCAAAATCTTTAAGATTATTTTTTTTTCTAGGAATTTAATGAAGCATCATCTAACCAGACCCACTCCCAAAAAATGAACCACTGATTTAACTGTGTTGTGAAGCAGACAGTGAAATGTTGTTACACATTTCAAGTACTGGAATGAAATTGCAGTCCTGGAATTTGGCAGACCGGCAGCACTAACACATATACTTTTATTTTAAGCGTGAGCACACTAAAGATGGACTATGCAGAAGAATAGTGCTGGCCCAAAACACAGGACGAAATAAGAATCAAGAAGAAGCTGTTGCATTTCTTAATTGGGCTGTCTGCTGAAATGTCTGTTGAACTAAGTTGGTTATGGATGATTCCCTTTCTAAGACAACACAGGCACTGAGTGAGCCAAAAACTGGTGGCATTTTGCTGCCACTGAATGGGTTTGGAGAGGGGGAATTAAATCTCGATTGCATTGAGAAAGGGACTGAACTCTCCCACAGTAGCACAGTGCTGCCAGCTGGGCCAGTTGTAGCTTATCGCACCCAAAGCCCTCAGGACCAAAGCTCTTATTAGGAAAGGAGGAGGCATGCAGGAATAGGAAAATGATGAAAAATAAATAAATAAATTAAGAACAGCTTTTAACAGGCAGAAGAGCTGAGGAAGGGAAGCAGCTATTGTTGGAGAAAGGAGCAGTGACAGTCAGCAGGAGACTGAGCAACACTAATCACTGCTAAATCACTAGAAGATGTCCCCACTAAGCAGAATTGCCACCCCTGCTAACCAGCAGCCATTGACATTAAATATTGTGGAGCTGAGCTCAGTTCTCTCAGAGGCATGCTGATTAAAACTGCCCTGATGAAATGGTGTCTTCTGAAAGAAGTGGTGCTTAGTATTTTGTCTTCATAATACTTTAAATTGCGCTATATCCCCACAAGGTATTTTGCCGTTCTCCATTAAAAACGGGCAGCTGACTTCTAGAAGCACAGATCCACTGCAGCACTCAGCTGACTTCAGTTTGGGTTTGTGGATGCTGAGATTTTTTAAAACAAATTTTTGAGTTTTTACTAATTGCTAAGTAATAATGTATTTCTTTTAGTGACACCTGTTTTCAAAATGTATCAGTGTCTCTAAGTCATTCTTAGTACCTCTTGCCTAAAGGTTGTATGAAAGGCCAGAAACTGTTCCTCCCAGGTCAGTGGGAGACATTATGGTTCATTTTTTTTTACCATGCTGACTTAAGCTTTCACAGCAGTAGCTCCATTAGGGTCTAAAATGGATTTTCACGTCATGAAAGCTTAATATTTTGAAATTATTTGTATTTCAGGACAAATGTATGAAGTACTTAAAAATTATTCCACACTGAAAATGTTTTCTGCCATCAGGGAAAAAATCTGGTAAAATATAAGAAAACAATGAAAATATGTATGTATAAAAAGAACTCATTGGTCAAGGAAAGGTGCTTCTGATAGGAGGAGGGTGGGAGGTTTTTCCCTTTTCTTCCCTAACCTCCCAAATGATTGTGATGCGTCCTGCACTACGTACTGTCTTTGTACTTTGGAGGATCTTTAGAGGAAAAATGGTCGTATTTTGATATTTTTTTTAATGGGAATTCAGAGGAATCTTTCCCAACAAATAAGAATTATTACACAAGTAGAAGGAACACTATCAAATCCTGCTCTTACATGAGCTGAGGAGATCCTCTTGTGTCCTATGTTGCTCATTGGGAATAACCATGCCTTTTTGTACTTCCTTTTCACTGTTGGGTCTAAGGAGGAGAAAAACAGCTGCACACGTAGCATAGACTTCGTTCTTCTTTTGGGGTTTTTATCTCTTCTTATCCCAGCTTTCCTTTTAAGCTACACACCTTTGGAGTAGGAATTTGTATTTGTCTTCTGCAGCCCCAGGGATATTCTCTTTACTTACCAATTCAGATGAGGTTTAAATACTGTACAGTTAGCAAAGTAAATGAAACACGTAGGACTCCATTGCCCTTAAGGAATTGTTAACGGTGACAGGAATTTCACTCTGCTCTCTGTGCAGTGTACTCTGAGGCATAGAAGGGAAAGGATAAGAGGGTGAAAGGAAGTGAAGAGCAGTAGGTGAGGAGGTTTGGCAGACTTACCCATGGAGCAGGCTGTAAGAGACCTGTAGTCCTCTTGTGAAGTGCCCCAGGAAGCAAGTGGCTACTTGTGTAGTTTGGATGGAGAACATCTACTTCAGCTCAGCATATATTTTGCCATACTGTGAGTCGAGGACTGCCCATTGTTCCATACAACTGAGGGGTTTTTGTTTAACATCACGCCATCTGACCATCTTCTATTTGAAATTAATGCCAGCAGCCACACCCACAGTTTACTTGGGGGAAAATAGGAGAAAAAAGTCTTTGTGGGTTAGGATGTTGGGAGTGGTCTTGTTTGTTTGTTTGTACTACTTTTATTAGTATTGTAGATAGGTGAAGAAGGTTGTGTAATGTATCACTTGCTGAAGGAGGCATCCTGGTCCTGGTACAAAACTTTGAATACTCAAAGCAGTATTGACAGCCCTAAGAAAGAGCTCTCTTCAAAGCCATCTGTGTTTTGTTCATCTTGAATCTGTAGAGAACCCCCTGAGGCTTCAAGGAGAGAGGGCACTGGCACAGAAGTGAAAAACATCCCTCATCCTCCCCATCACTTGGCTAACTCACAGTGTTATATAGAGAAGGAAGGCTGCCTCAGGAAGAGAAGTGCTGGAAATCAATATTTGATCAGATCTGTTTGTGTTTATTGACATAAAAGAATATTTCATAGAATCATTGAGGTTGGAAGGGACCTTGGGAGATCGCCTAATGGACACTTAATGTCAGTAAGTGTTTTCTAATCTGATTGTCCCTTTTTCATAAACAGATATGGTCAGAAGGTACTTCTCCCTTCAGGCAATGATACCAGCTACAGAGGAACTCATAACAGCTGCTGAGAGGCCCTGGCTGGTAAAAACAGTGCCCACACTCAGGCTGGAATAACCACTTTTTTAGCTGTTTCCTGGATGTTACACAGTACTCATGCACAGCAGGATGCTTCTGCCCTTTTACTGGTATTTTTTTCCTGGCGGTTAGTGGTGCTGAGGGCGACTGTACGTGTTATGAATTAAAGTGAAATATGAGGTATACCTGTGATAAGTGAAATGATTGTAAAAAGGGCGCTAATCTTCAAGGTGGTCATTATCACATTAGTATAGGAAAACCTTTCTCCAGCTCCGACTGTTTACAAACACCCAGTTCAGAACCTGGACGAACATTCTCTAGACTTGGAAGAACTGATTTTCACTATTTGTTCATCAACACAACCTGGAGATCTTCTTCCAAAAGAGAGATCTGCACGTCACCCCTCCACGCTTATGTGATTTTGAAGAGTTTGTTGACACACACTTTGCAGATGGCTCAAAAAGTAACTCATTTAAATTGACATATATATATTTTAATCTTCCAGTCATAACTGCTACTCTCCTACTCAGAGTAATGGCCTCCATTCTGAGGCATGATATTGAGACTTTGTGAGCACTGAAAAAACATCATTAGATAATTTATTCTCTGTAGGGATTTATAGTGTTCCTCATCACTGTGGTATATATTTGGCTACAAGTAATAGATAATTATAGTAGATGGTAATAGATATTTCTTCTGTAATAGCTAGCCATATTCTAGGCATATTTCTTATGGGTATATTGCACATTATTTTCTAAATATATATTTCTGCAGTCAGACCTGCATTGCCAACTTAGGTAGAAATATACAGTCAAGTCTTGAGTGCATACCAGCTGGAAAGTAGCTGGAGCTCAAAGGATTTCAGAGTGGGCTGGAAAACTTGTGTAGACCAGTACAGCATTTCTTCCAACACAATACAAATTATACTGTCCTTACACTGCTTAGAAAGGAGAATACTTGATACAGAGTTATCACTGCATATTTATTATCAAAGAGTTAAAATTAGGTGATTCCCATAACCCTATTGAAACCCCATGGAGCTGAAAACTATTTTATCAATGTCATGGGTATGTGAATACTGTGAGGAAGTGTAAAATGGGACAGTGCTGAAAACAAAAGGAAAAAAGCAGAAAACACATCTACATTAAACTTCGGGTGGTAAAATGCCAAATGATAACAGGATATTGGATGTTTTGTTAACAGCGGTTTTATAAGGGTTGTTTAATATTGGGGAATGGAATAGATAAGCATACTCTGAGAGAAGAGAAATGAGAATTTATAAAGTGTGAAGAAAAAAAGACCAGGTTTGAAGATGCAGAAAGTTTTCTGAGAACTGATTGCATAACATACCTATAGAGACGTTAAAAGATCAAAATGGCTGTTGAGAGTGAAGCTGTAAATCGGGTCCTTTAAGAGAGGTTTTTTACACGCTCAGTTTTTCACGGCTGTATTCTCCTTTTTGTGCCATGCTTCCTTCGTTCTGTGCTGCCGCTCAAAAAAGGCTGTTGGGCACCCAGGAGCAAAGGCAGGATTGCTGTGCATGCACAGTAAATCCAAAATGTCTGACATGCATTGCTCTGACTGCACAGAAATAACTGTACGTTACAGGCTGGTTTGGAGAAAAGGATTGCTTTTTTTTGTCCAATTCACTGAACAAATGTGTTAAAGAACTAAAATGCGATGCTTTTGTGTTTCACCAAAACTGCAGGGAAATCACATTTTTTTCCTCTTTCATCAACACATTTTCTTTATTCAAGTAACAGTAGGTGTCATTTTTCTTTAATTATGCCCAGCTATCATATGTTGCTTTTATTTGTTGAGGATGTTAGTTTCAGGGAAAATAATTTAGACAGTTCCATTTTTCAGGCAACAATACACTAAATCCTGTGCTTACAAATTGCAATTAGATAAGAATTCTTCTTTCCACAATCAAATGTGGCAGTTTCTTACTGGAAAGTAATGATGAATCAAACTTATAGTGTAAAATGGGAAGATCAAAGCATTCAAAGAAAATGTAATGAAGAAAATACACTTTTATGGCTTGGCATTTTAAATGTCCTGTGTTATACATCACCGTGGCAGCGTACAGTAATATAAGTCCTTCTTTGGGAATGAATACAGATTAGTGCAGCCTCATTTTCCATGTCAGAATTTACTTCTTATTATGATGATATTTATTCCCACACCCCCCACATACCCCTCTCTTCCTACCCCAGAACTTTAAAGTACTTTAAACACATTTAGCCTGTCAGCAAGCCTTTGCTAAAGGGTTTTGTAGCCTTTGGTAATGACTTCTAATTTACATGACTAATTATCCCGGGATAAATAGAAATGAGATGGTTTAGGATAAGGCTAATCTGCATGTCTGCTGGAAGCTGAGGAGTTCATTTTATGCAGATACAATGCTCAGCAATTCATTGGAATTAAGGTTGTGACAGAAGTCAGGTAAATTCAAAATGAAGGCAAATAATTCACTTCATAAAATACAGTAGTTGAATGTGAGAAAGATGCCAATGGCACGGCGTGAAAATAAGTTATCAGCCCTGATTCTGGAGTTTATTTGGGTCTGTTCTGGAGCCTGGACAGATTCTGCGTATACTGTTTTCATACATTTACACAACGTCTAACTCCTTTAGGAGCCTACGATGCAGTGCTTAAGACACCCAGAGCTAACTTGCACAGAGCAGAGAGAATGACAGGTTACTCAATTCCCATTCAATTACTTAACCACAGGATCGTCATTCAGTGTCTTCCGAATTGTGGTATATTGATTTCTGTTGTGACTCAAAAGATTTTAATTTTTAATATAAAGTTATTCTGATATTCTCCTTATGTATATAAATGTAGAATAATCTGCCTTTTGCAGACAGGATAGTCAAATGAAAAGACCCCACAGTACCTATAATTTTTATAGAGCTCTCCCTGAGCTCACTTAGCCAGTACCCCTTGCTTTGCAACCCCACTGGACAGCAGTAATACCAAAGCCTTCGAGGCCCAGAAGAGAGAATTGTAACATAATGAACTTTAAAATTTCAATAACTCTTAACAAAAACTGCTAAAAAGCTCCCACAGTGTGAAATCAGAGTTTTAGAATATCATTTCATGTGAATTGCAGGGAAGTAAAGGGAAAAAGTTCACCAAAGCCTTTCACTCTTTCCTATCCAAGGCCAAATTAACAGTTCTGGATTGTTTTTTGTTTGTTTGTTTGTTTGTTTTTGAGAAATATGGTAACAACTCAGGCAAAGAGGTTTCCCTTGAAAATCCCCAGTCCCCTAATCAACTGAAAGGCCAGGTGCAGTGAGTTTGCTAATTCATTCCAGGTTTCAGGGCATTGCTCCTTCACAGGTGATCAGCAGCTGTTGGAAACCCTCCATCTAGGTAAGAGCTTTTGTTCCAGCAATCCCAATAGCAGGAAATGAAAATTTTCTTGACGTTTCTTCCACGGAAGAGCTGCACAGTCTAAGCTGGCCTTAATATTTACAGGAAGTTTCTTGTGGACTCTGTGTACTTCCCAGCACATTTCCCAGGAAGGCACTAATCAGTGAAAAGCCACTCTCTGCACTACTTCCTTGGTCTCTCACCTGTGTCCTATTTTCAAGTCTAATTCTGTGGTTTTATCTCAGCCAATCACACTTTGCCTTCTCTCCGTGGCTGTTCTTGGCCAGCCCCCAGAAAGGTTTTAGAGGAAGTTTGGAGTTTTGTGCAGTTTCTTGTGGTCTGAGGTTTCTGCAGAAGGATAACGCTGGCAGCATCACAGGGCAAGAACAGCAGACCCTTTTGGGTTGGTAAGTGAAGGCTTTTATGCACATGAGCTTTTCCCCAAAACATACCATACAGTAAGATCAGTCTGTGCTACTGATGCTGAGGTTTTCACTTGTGAAAGCGAAGAACTTCTTGTGATGAGCCTTACAGGGATGATCTGTGAAGTTTTTCTTTTGTGGCCAAAAGAGGGAGCCCTCACAGAATTATATATGCTGTTTACTTCAATGAACTGCTCTTTAAGGAGGTCTGAATTTAGGACAGTACGCTGTAACACAAAGCTTATGGCCTTTTTGGTTAAGGAGAAAAGAATTTTATGACACAGGCAATGTGAGATGTGAGTTTGGTGCTCTCTGAATTCTCAGTGACTTCAGGTCACAAAGAAAGAAAAGACGTTTTTCATTTTTGGAGTGACACAGCTGGCTGATGTTATTAAGCATATGATGTGGTTTACATTAAATATTGCATTTTGGCATTCTGGCATTGGAAATAATGATTGCACCATACTGTTTGGTCACTGGAGTTACTGGAAAAGAGAGATTGTTTTGTCTGTTCTAATACGGGTCCCTTCTGCCTTCTGTTCATGTGTGCTTCAGGTATCAAAGGTGATGCCTGATTCACCTCTTATCCAGCCTGGAATGATTTATTCGGAAAGATAAGGTTTGTAGGGTGAGTAGGATCCTCCCAGTGTGTCTGATGATGTAAAGGGTAAATTATCACATTTTTTTAATTCTTTTTTGTAACTGCTTGTATGGCAACCTTTAGCGAGGGACATTAGGAATGCAATGTATTGCTGATTTTTATCAGCAGACTTGGTTTAGAGGGCTGCAGAAGTGCTTTTATTACTGTTTATCTTTAGGGGAAAGCTTTATTGTTGGGTCTGCAACAGAAAACTGCATCAAATAATAAGTTTACCAGGGAGGCTCAGTAAGCGTTGATTCATAGCTCACCCTTACCTCTTTCTGAGACTGAAATGGCTAAAGGGAACTCTGACCACACAAATTACAAGTATTTTAGGTGATCTCTGCCATCTTTTCTAAGCCTCTACTGCTCCCTAGACTAGTTCTTTTGAAGAATTTTTCAATCTGATGGCTCCTGTGGCTCTATGGCTCGGATATCCATTTGGTATTTGCTTGGCACAGTGGCTCTCTTTTCCATCGGGATGCTGTTTGGGTGGATATGGCAATCTAGCATTTCTTATCTCCCCATTTCTTCTTATCTGTAGGCCAAACTTACAGAATAGTTAATTTATAAATACATTATATATATATATTTAAAGTACTTTTATTTGATCATTTGAGATATTCTGTTGAATATTTTCAAGTGCAAATTCACAGGCTTGATGACTTTCCTTAGTGAGACTCAAATGCTTAGAGTCTCAAACATATGTTAACACTCATGAGACACTCATGAGACATGGCTAATACACTCCTAGGTCAGCTGTTCTAGAAAATGTCACTTTATGTGCACTGCTCTTTGCAAGGCTGGAGCTTTATACGGCAGAGTTGTTGCATCAGAGTAAAATACAGTTTAGAAATGCATACCAATGATTTGCTGTTAATAGGTATTGTGTGAAGATTGCTTTGTGATTGTTGTAGCATAATAGCAGTAAGATTCAGAATAAGTGCAAGGAGTTGATTGGCTGAGATGGGAAGGATCGCATTTAGGTGATAACTTTTTCTTCTTCTCCATTATGCTCCTATTGTCTTTTTGAACGCCATTACTATTCTCAGTCCTTTAAAGAAACATATGGGAGACTTAGGGCAGCAGCTAAGTCAATTGCAATCAAAATACGTGATAAAACAGAAAAAAAATCAACCCACAAATAATGTTATGCATTTTATTTAAAAGAAGAACATTCAGAGTTAAGACCGAAATGGCCGGAACGGGTGTTTCTGACATTTTGTGGATGTTCTGCATAGGTAGTGTGCCTCCAAACATTGGGTGCTCCTATGTGCCATATGTGCTGCAATTCCAGAGCAATACAGCAGATGTTTTAGGTGATCAATTCAGAACTCGGTGCCTTTGTTTAGTTCTCCCCATTCCCAACTTTATATGATGTGAATGCGCCTGTCATCATAGGGAGAAGAACGATTCCATATTTAAAGATCTGCACATAATTCAAGTGTACACAGTAGCAACACTAGAGCACTCCCCAGCCTAGAAAATATCATGTTCTTGAGAGCCCCAGGTGCCTAATTAGGAAAAGCCCTGGCTGGTAACAATTAGCTTTGTGCAGCTTGAATCAAAGCTTAACCATTTTGAGTTGGTTGGTTTTTTTTACTTTTTTTTTTTGGAGTTGAAGTTTATTGTGCAAGGTGGGTGAAAGCTGACAGTTGTGATTTCCTTGTTATCAGAGGGGTGAGGGAGCAAGTTTAATTGTTTATTTGTTTTTCCCAAAAGTTTCATCTTATTTCTATGTAATCTCTTCCAAAATCTCTTCCTAATGGCACCTTGTTGCCTGCATTTCTTAACGCTTTCTTCTCTGGTATTCTGTGTGAAATGTTTTGCCATCTCTGAATATGGAAAGTGCCTTTTCTGCCCTAAAATGTTTTAAACCTTTTTTTTTTAATCCCAAGAGCCTTTTAGCAGTAATCCTAAATGCCTTCACTTAGTTTTCTGATCACCTGGGCCAAAAATCTGTTCGGACTCCATTAGAAAGCTCTTTGGAAAATACTAATTCTATTGTATCATCTGACTCTTTTCATCTGTTTGCGTGGGGATTTTAAAAAGACTTGAGCTCTCATGTTTTCTTCAGTTGTGACAGCACAGTTACGTATCTGATGCCATGACTAAGGCAGTAAAGAGACTTCTCTTCTGGGGTGGTCTGGAAGGAATAAATCTGCCAACACCTGTCCTTTTGAGGGTATGGAACAGGTGAGAGTGAAGTGTGTTGTGCTCCTGTGCTGGTCCATGGCTCCTCCGAAAGCTGAACTCAGGCTGCAGGGGAGCTCTGCTGCCAAAGAGAAAATGTTCTCTGTCTTTGGTGCCCAAAAGAAAGACTTAAGCTCTCTGTGAGAAGGAGTGAATTTGACCCTTGGTTTTGCCACTGCAAATTGGAACGTTTATGTTTGTGGATGGATGTGGGTGGGTGTTTGGTGTTTTGTTTGTTTTAAAGTAAGTCCTGAAATATAGCTGTCTGACACAACAGAGTTCAGGGTAAGAGCAAGGATAAATTTTCCTCACATGTTCACCTATGAAACTTTGTTCACCTTTCCTGTAACTGTGAAATTGGCTTGAAATGATGGACTGGTTCTTCCTTGTGAATTACTCTTGACATAGCAGAGCTTTTCAATAACTGAAAAAAAATTATGCTTGTTGGGAAAGTCAAATGTTTTCCCAAACACGGTATGTAAATGTTGCTTTTAGCATCTAGAGAATTAATTTTTAAGACTGGTGCTCAGTGAATGTTTGGACACCTATTGGTTCTCCTCTAATAAATGAAGAATGTAAATGACTGTGATGGAAGCAGTTTAAATGCAGAGCTATATTTTTCTGAAAAGTACAAGATTCAGAGTGACTCACAAATCATTAGTAAACATTCACATTTCAAGTTTTTGAGATGTATTTTCTGTGTAAACCTAAGAACTGCACTGCAGTGGATTCATGATGTATTATTTTACTCCTTTCGTTGTTAATGTTTGTAACATGTCTGTGAATAAATCTCAGTTTATGTCTTCTGGAGATGTGATTCTGAGGAGCATAGTCTGCCCTCAGTGTCTGTCTCTGGAAGTGGAATTGAAGAAATTTAGTCTTTGGTTGGACTGAGCCATGGAGCAACTGCACACTGAGGCAGACCCATCAGTTTTATACAAAATTCATTGAGTTATTTGGTTCCCTTTTCTCTCCCACAGGTGTCCTTGTGCTTTGGGTGCTTCACAGAACAGGATTTGATTGGTCAGACTTCTGACAAGCTCTTGCTCTGTGTTTTTAGTCACCGTTAGATGTATATCAGATAGCAGGCCCCCAATGAATTGCTTATAGCACAACAGTAAAAGAGCAATAATTTGAAACAGTTAGCAACTAGGCTAATGAAAAGAGGATTTCAGTCCTCTTATCTCTGTTAGCTGTACAGAACAAATGTTGTTCCTTATTTCATTAGTCAGAATAACCTGACATAGACCAACGAGAGAAATGAGACAGTAATATCTGGGTGGCCTCATTTTCTTCCACTGTTCCATTTGAGGTTGCTCTCAGGCCAGTTAACTCGGCTCAGTGATTCTGATGAACCAGGTTTTTATTTTCTCCTTGGGTGTAACATAGTGTATAGAATGTATATAGCTCTTATCAACAGTTGTGAATAAAAATGCCTCTGGAGTGGTTTTCATGGATTAAAAAAAAAAATCCAGGAGATGGGTTTGGGCTAAAATGCCATATGTCAAAAGTGGGATCAAAACGTTCAGGTCTGGATGTCTAAGGTCACGTGGCACCCTAGTTCCAGTAGTCTCCATCTTACTGATTTTTGCTAACGGTTCTAAAATCACCATCCACAGATTAAATGTGAATTTTGCTGAGAAGTATACAAAGGCAGACTAATCCTAGAAGTGACTGTAAGGAGTCTCATCACTCCTTGTTAATTTTTAGGAATTTTGCTATAGGATGCACCCTTATTGGACCTTGATCCTGGTTCTGTGGTTCAGGATTTTTCAGATACAGGAATTTGATGATGATTTTAGAATATGCCGTAGAAAACTATGAAGAAATTGCTTTAGAAAGGAATAACAAAGTGTTGGGTCTGCTTGTAAAGTAAGGTTGTTCTTCTTACTCGTGGGTGTAGCCTGCAGCCATTGCTGCCATTTGACTTCTCTGGACAGTGTTTTCGGTGGCTGTAATTTAAAACCCAGTATTTAGAAGAGTGACATTGGACTGCCCTGCGTGGTTTTCTGAGTGAATGAATATGAGATGCAGTGGTCCAGTCTGGGGGAAGAAAAAAGTTGTATATGTTTGGGTAATAGAAAAACTCACAGCCATGGACTGTGGAAGGAAACAGACTCAACCTGAAATTAGATGAAAAGCTTGAAATTAGATGAGACTGCAGTAGTTGGACATATAAATTTATATTTGTCCAAACATACTAGATTCTAATTTAACTTTTCACTATTATTTTGATCATATTGTCTTGACTTGTATACAATAAACAAGTAAATTTGAACAGTACAAAAGAGAAAATACTGCAAGAGAAAGCAATCCTCCTAAATACCACATGGAAGCACAGTTCTTTCTCCTCTTAGTCTTTCCTGTCCCTATTGCAGATATATCTTTGGCTACAAAACTACCTTGACAGCTGGAACAGGACTTGGAGTTAGCTGCCTCCATGCTGCAAATGAAAAAATGCTATTTTTGTCCAGCTGTTGTGCAAATCTTTGGAATCTGGTATTTCCAGTCTACTGATTTACATTCCCCATAATATTAGCAGCTTGAAAATGCAAATGAAAGTGGTCCATAGCATTTCATCTGCATGGAGGAAATGAAAAAAATGAGGAATGAAAGAGGAAATGTGAATGCAATGTGAGTAGAGGGCAGGTGAAGTTAGAACTGAAGATTAGAAACTGAAATCCTCCAGTCTGGTGCATTGGAAATCAGTTTCATTGACTCCCTCATGCAGATTTCCTTTGGCTTCTCAAAATGAAACTTCTCTAACCACGCAGCCATGGCAGTGGTACTGCTGTGATTCTGTCAGTATACTGTCTTATATCATTTCCTTATCTATAGGTACATAGTGTGTATACAATTTAACGAACATTTACTCCTCATGCAAAAGTAAATAGACACACCATGGTATATAAACAACTGCATGTGCATGCATGAATGATTATACATGTTTGTGACTGTATGTACCTACATGTATTGGTGTGTACGTATATATGGCTTTAGTCATTTCAACTGCAAAAGTAACTTCCAAAACATAAGAAGCTCTCTTTTCTTTTTGAATGCTTGGAGCTGCAGCTGTGAGATAACTGCTGGCTTTGAAATGGAATGCTGATGTTTCAAACAGAAATCACTAAACAAAGATTTTGCAGGTGATATAGACTGTAGATCTCATGCACGCCATTTGCCAGTTATAAAGTTCTCCCAGTATTTGCTCTGCTTTGTGTCGTACAGAAGGCTCAGCTACTGGAGGCTTACCAACAAAAGTTTGCTTTGCTTGTAGAGCTCAACTGTACTCTATTGAGGTGGATTTTTTTTGTTTGTTTTTGTCTTTATATTTTTTAAGTTTCTGGGATGCTTGATTGAGAGATTCCAGAAATGCTATTTCCCACCATTGAGGCTTTCTTCTAAATAAAATGGCATGCATTACCATTGTGTGGGAGTCACTCAGTTGCCTTTAAATATTGGCATCTTTGGGAGAAAAGAGAATAGATTTTGAGTGTTTGCTGAATGCCTTCCATCACTGAAACCAGGACCTGGAAATTCCTGTGTTGTTCTCACACTGCTCACCTGCATCTCAGGCACACTCTGACGCCGTAATAGAAAATAATGCCCAAGATAAAACACAACCGGATAGTTCACATGAAATCAGAAGTAAAGTCAGGGAGCTTTTGGAGAGGGAAGAGAGATGGGGCTCTGGGGAGTCAGAGAAAATGGCAGCAAGAGAAGCTGTGTGTTCTCATGTTTATTTTCACTCTGTTGCTGGATCATAGGGACTTCTTAACGCATAATTCATAGGTTTTATGCATGAAAATGCAGTAATTTTTGGAAAATTTATATTCAGAAGGAATTCAACTCTTGTGCTGCATCTTTTATGCATCTTTTTTTTTAATTCTACTGATATTGCTGTCCTTATGGTATGAAGTCGCAGGAGTCCTGTTTCTTAAAAGTTTATCAAATGAGTGTTTCCTTTGACTTCGCCCAGGTGTATTAGGGAGGGGATGCTGCCAATGCTGTAGTGCAAAGCTTCACTGTGTAGTTGCGTGCTGCCCTGAGCAGAATACCAACACCGAGCACAAGCCAGCCTGAGTGCAAACACATGCTGCTCCACGAACAGGGAAATATTTAACTTCTTCCAAAGGAAGAATCTTTTAATGAGAATTTCTTGTATTTCAGGAAACTTCCCACTGACTTTCTCAAATTTCTAGTTCTATGTTTGTTTGTTTTCCCCTCTATTTTGCTGAAAACCACAGTTCTATGAATGATATTTTCTTTGCACTCTAGTCAGCCTTCTTGCCCCCACAGCGTGCCAGCTATTCTGGAAGAATGGTGGTTTGTTGAATTAAGTATTAGTTGGCATGGAGAGAGCTGGGCAAGTGCTACAAGCTACTAGTTTGACTGTTCAGGTTGGATGAGGATGCTGGAGCTTACGTCCCAACCTTGATAAATATTTAGTTAATTATACAAAGAAAAGGAGGGGTTGGGAGAACTGATCTGCTGGTCAGGGTGTACAGGGCTGAAGTTCAAGCTCAGGATCCAGACGGAACAGAGCAGGGACAGGAACCTTTGATTTGTGCCTCCCTTAGCATGTGTCCACAGGATCCTGCAATGGCACTGTTAGTTCTAAAATTGCACGTGTTGGAGGTTAATCTGTCTCGTCTGTTATCTAAAACAACCCATAAACAATGGCTACTTAGTCAATAACCCATTACTGCTATAGGTAGATATACTTTGTTTCTAATTAAACATTCATTGAACACTGTTGTTTACCCTCTCCCACATCCCTAAATGGTGCAGACTCAAAGTTCGTAATTGTTTTCACTGATCTATCCTTTTTTCTGTCCAAATGCTGCTCCTTTCCTTCATAAGACTTAACAACCGACAGGAATTCACAACCAAAGAATGGCTGCATGATGCCTAAGAAGCAACCTGCATCATGTATGGATTTTGATTCTTAATGGCACTCTGTGTGGTCTGTATATTATTTCCTGCCCTGTTTACTCCTTTTTTTTCCCCCAAATAAATAAAATTTAAGGAGAAGAGTTTATTAGCTCCTGCTACTTACTGTGTACTTTAAGACTTAATCTGCTGCTTGTGGCATTACAATAATCTCTATAGGCATTAAGTAATTGATGTCACAAGCACAGGATTATAACCTCGGCTCTGCAATTTACATAATAATACACCAAACTATGAAAAACCTGCTTGGTGGTTTGTTACCAAAACAAACCCATTAAAATGTTAAGTTAAACTGTGGAATGAGTAGATCCTAAACCCTTGTAGACTAAGTACGTAGGCTTCATTTAATAGGTACACATAGTCACCTCATTGTTAGTGGAACGGCAAAGAAGCTTGAATCAAACCTGGATGTGGGGTCAGACTGCCAAGATGCCAGAGAAATGGATTTTATCCTCTCTTTGCTTCCTGCAGGCAGGAAATTGCCAAAGATGTCGTTCTATGTGCTCATCTGAGAGGATGCGCACATAATTATATATCATTGTATGCATCATTATAGTATACATCATTAATGATACGGTTGGTACAGTTCTTTGTGTTGCTTCACCAAAGTGTATGAGGACGCTGTGTTTTTTTTAATACAGCTGTAGAAACATAGAATAAAATTGAGATGTTCTGTCATCCTTCATAACTCTCACTGGCAAAGTTAAGGATCAGTTCATTCCAAAGCAGCTCATTCCTCATCTCCTTCCTTCCAGAGATAAGAGCATCTTAATGATTTTCGTTGCATTGCAAATATTTATAGGGAACTGATGAAATTTTTTTTGGTTCCTAGTGGTTCAGTTAGACTGTGGATACTATCTTTATGAGTGCTTTGTATGTAAATAAGGTAACTTATAGATAAAGCACCATTCAAGAATATATGGGAAAAAATTGTGTGGCCAATAAAAGTGGTGGTGCACATGGAAAATTGCTACCTCGGTGTGGCTGCTCAGCTGCCATGGATGTTGCTTTGCACAGCGATCCGCTGTTTTCACCAGGCCTCTGGGGCTGTGACTTGCTGTTACCACTAGAGGAACTAGAGAGTGTCTTCATATGCCCAAAGGGATCACACATGGTTTTTCTGTATTTCCTAAGACTCCATTGTGTTGATGATCTTCCTAAATAGCTTTTGAGCACAGCAGGACAGTAAGAACTAGGGAGGAGCCTATTAATAAATAATACATTATGTATGAGCGTTGTGTTCCAGAGATAAATAGTCCAAGCAGGGAGAAGAATATGTTTTAGCTACTTGTTTAGCAGTGTTTCTGAAAAACGTATCCTTGGCATTAAGGTTTCGTGAGAGAAATGTGCGCGTGTCAGATATTAAGTAGAATAATATGTGAAACATAAGGAGGAGCAAAGTAGCTTAATGGATCGCTGCTGTCTTTTATCATTTTGGCTTGGTTTTGATTCTAAACCAGAATCGAATTATCAAATATTACAAAGATCAAATGTCTGTAGAGGTCACTGTTAAAATGGTTTTAAATGCTCATTATAGCTCTTAGCATGAGCAACAACGTATCCCAAACCACTTTATAAATGTTCCCCCACACCTATATTATCAATAATTGATTCCACAGAGTAGGCTACAGCAGGTGCAATTTACTTAAACCCCAGTCAAGTGTCAACAAGCTGACTGGTTCGTTTTATCACGGAGTCAGGGAACGTTAGCAGCTAATAATAAAGGAAGTACAAAATGTGAGATCTTGTTTCACTCTATGAACAAAAGCTTGTGATTTCAGGATGGAAAGAAAAGAATATTGCTTGGCATCATAATGTAACTTTAAATAATAATAAAAAGCTTTAAACCATCAGATTATCCGTTTTAACAGGATTTGAATTAGTGTCTCATTGGGGTCATTACTTAAATTGAGATTCTTTCTTCAGCAATGTCATGCGTTCTGAAGGGAAGGAGGCTGTAAGTAGAGGAAATTCTCATTTGAGAAACTAGACAGTCGTGAAATGCTCACAAAATCATATTTACTTTTTTCTAACATTACTTTGAGCCTTCATTACCCATCTTGTGGCAATGCAAATAGATGGGGTACAACCTAAACCCTTCTTTCATGGCTTACAATTTCTCTTGTCATCACAGCCCACTTATAGAAGAAAACAAACTTAGAATTTAAAATTTAGAGATTAATTTAGAAGAGACAAAAATATCAACAACTTGCCGTAAATCTTCCTGGGAAAAGAAAAGTCATCATGCATTTGATTTCAGTTTTAAACTAATGGAATTGCATTGTAGATTAAAGGTGGTAGGGAGAGACACCTGTTCAAACCACGCTAATTTGGGATGGAAGAGGCCAGGTGAAGAGAGCAGTCTGGATAAGATGCATTTAGGAAGAGAAAGTCTTCCTGTGCTCTCAGAGACTCAATTCCAGCTTTGTGTGGGTAAACTGTGGGAGGAGATGCTAGTGAGATAGCAGCCTGCCTTTGGGTTCAGAGCTGCAGGGAACACTGCCTGCAGAGCAAAGTGGCACAAACCTAACAAGAGCTTTCTGAAGATGAAGTTGATTTCAGATCTGGGCTTAGGAGATCTGTCGTGGCCCACATAAAGTCATACTTTTAGATAAATAGATTATCATTTAGGGAACCCCTGTCAGAGCACTGCCATCTCCTGGGATGTGGGTGCATGGGATGAATGAGGTAGCTTCCAGCAGAGGAGCTGCTTCTGTGAAATGCTTCCTATCTTTGCTGGGTGTTGAGTGCTTGGGGGTGATATTCCAGGGCTGAAAGCAGGGGCAAGGATATCTTTTTGGATCCTGGTTAGAGGAGGAGTGTAGGAGGAGGAGGATGACTTTATAATTGCTTTTTTTTTTATCACTCTTTCTAACTATATTGACTTTATACTTGACACAGCTTTGGCTGGCAAGTGAGGCCCAGATACATTCAGAATTAGATATGACACGGTTCATTCTTACATGAGAAGAAAAATAATCGGTTGCTACAGAAACAGCTCCATATCAGTCTCATGGGGCATCTTTGCATCTGGCTTTTTTTCCTTCTCTTTTGCTAATCTGTAGATAAGAGTCAAAGCAACTGCAGCACATCCCACATCTATGTAAAAGGTTGGAGGAACACTGCAGAGAGCAGTGTGTGAAAGAGCATTTATAGATAAGCTAAACTTAAATGAATGATTTAATTTACCTCCCCCCCCATATATTTTTTTTCCAGTTTTGCAACTCTCACTGAGTTAATTGAGGTGAAAATTAAATGGCACCAGTCAGCAAGTGTTTTAAAGACCACCAACATAAAGGAAGGGAAAGGAGATACTCAAAAAGGGAGTTGCGAGGAGAAATTTAGGGAGCAATATATGGAGCAAGTTAGAATCTGTCGAGAAAATTGCATATGGCAATAGAATAATATTCCAGATTTGCTTTTGGGCAAGTTATTTAATGTGATAAATTACAGAATTAGTTAAAAATAAGTGCATATTATGGGTGAACAGGGACCGTTCTGCACATTTTAGACCAGATCACCAGCTAGGATTTTCAACTGTTTTTTTAAAGAAGTAATTAATTCTTGAAGCTTAATAGATTAATATTTATTGAGTGAATCAATGCTTAATTTATTAAAAATTTGCCTTCCTTGTATTTTAATATGATTTATTACTCATCAGTGCTTATTGCATTAATTAAAGACTGTTAATTTTATGGAAGTGAACACGATCTACTGCAGGTTTGCTGCAGAGCCCTGTGCTGTAGGGACTTTGCCTCTGGGTAGTACCAGTGATGGAAAAACGCAAAGTGGGAAGCCAATATGAATCACCAATGGCCTCTTCGTGCCTTTGGGCTTTCAAATAGCCAGCAAAGCAAAAATGAGGATGTTGCCCCTTAAGGGTAGCACAGGATTATAGCGGTAGAGATATGGTGATGATGAAGGGAATATTTCTGTTTTCCACTCACCCATTACAGCTGATGCTGTGGAAATCATTTTAATGTGTTTTCCTTTTTATTTTTATTTTTTGTGTGGAATGCCTTTTTGCCAGTGTAGGTGAAATGCAACAGTAGTGCTATGGGACGCTATCACCTCTTCTCCGACCAGGAATGATAATCATTACAGTGCTCTGGTAGTAATTGTTGGGACTTGAGGTTGCCTGAAGATTGGGATAGTCCCAAGTATCTCTGCAGGGGCAGGTGTCTGAGAAGTGGAAAATTACTAAAGGCAAAGCAAAAAAAAAAAAAAAAAAAGAAGCCAGACATGTTGAGATGAGTCTTTCAAGAAATCTGTCAAAACAAGGAGAGGGTGATCATGCTAGAAGGGGGTAACAGCTGCAAGTGGCAGCTTTCATCACTGAAGGGAGAAGAGGATATATCAAGCCCCACAGCCATGGTATTTCTGATGCAATTATTTTATTAACCGTGGACACTTTGTGTGATGTCTTTCTCTTTAAATCCAAATTCTGTTGCTTTTTTAGCTACTTGTAAGTGTGCCAGTAGAAATGGAAAAGAAAAAATCCATATAGTTACTAGTCTGCTTGCATCCAGCTGAGCCCTGGAAACCGCAGAGAGTTAGCCCCTGAGATCTGAGAGCAGGCTTGAATTTCCGGAAAGTGATTGGATCCATAATTAGTGCATTTTTGCATGTTTAAATGCATGATTTTGAGATGTGTTTTGCTGTTTCCTTCTCTCCAGGGCTTGGGTGAGCGTGTGCAAGCTTCTCTTACTGTGCTAAATGAGAGAAACCTCTTCAAGGTCTGCTGAAGGTCAGAATAGAGGAATTTTTTCTCCCTGGGTGCTCAGGTCAGGCAGTCAGCACGGAGCTGCAGCCCAGAGTGCTTGGATGGAGTCAGGGCCAAGAGCCTGGTGGCATTTCAAAGCCCTCGCAGCATTTAGGTGTTAGATGCAAAATATCAGTGCTGCTCCATTTGAAGTCAGAGAAATAACTTGTGCTTAAAGTTCAACACGTACACAAAGATTTCCTGGACCTGTAGTTAATTTTTTTTTTTCAATGCCAGTTTGAAGGCAGCATTCTATCAGGAAGAAAAGTTTCACTTTGTTTCATGTTTTGTTTAGCCTATTCTGTATACTTTTATCTTCTTGCAGTATCGAGTTAAGCAATTTAGGTTTTTATTTAGTGCTTATTCTAAACCTAGCTAACAGCCTTAGGTCAGGACTGGGGGCCAGTTGGGCTACACAGGCATTTCTCTCTTTTCAAACACTCTACAGTCTGCAACCTTCTTTAACGTAGATTATATTCCACCTTTTTTTTTTTTTTCCCAGTAGAGAAGCTTTTACTTCTCTGCTCTAGCTGTTCATTAGATAAACAGCATTTGGAGTTCCAGTTGTGATGAGAAATGTAAGCAAAGCTTTTGGCCCAGTGGGTGCTAAGTCCTAGCACTTCATAGCTTTATGCGTGTGACTCAGGATTAAGGCACGGAGTCTATATAAAATTCAACTCATTAGGAGACATTTCTTCTTACAGCTCCCACTGGGGAGGCAGGTTCTTCATTTGTATTATTGCTTTCTGGGAAAAGTCTGGACCGAGCAGAACTCAGTAGAGCTGGGATAACATTTCTGAATGGCTCTTGTGGAGGTGACACAAGGCAACAGGACAGGTTCTTCTGCTCCATTTTACCAGTACATTACTCTACCAGTACGTTGGCATGCTTGTCTTAGCTTGGCCTTAGTGCTTTATAAGAAATCAAATGTCAAGCATACTGCTAAAATCATACTAAAAATGTCTTGTCAGAGTTAAGCAAACAAGGAATAATTATGAAAGCAGACAGGAATGAGGTTTCTCTCAAAGGTGATTTCCATTGTACAAGAGCTAAGGCACTGAAGGCCAGCAGTGTTTCAAAAAACGTGCTTTTCTTAGCCTGACACTTCACTTCACAGCGGGCCAAATTCAGTTCTGGGTTTGCAACCCAAGTATATCCAGTGGATGCTCAGCTGTGTTCACATACTTCAGCCAGTGAAGCTCTACTTGCAGAGAAACAATGAGTTTGGAAAGGAGTTTCATCAGTCGTAATTTCCAGGGATTAATGTTCACTATAGGGAGTACCAAGTCAGTGTTTCTTCCTCAAGGACTTTAAGCTGTCACCCAGAGAATACGGTGAATGTAATGATGAAAATTGGATTAGAAAAAGATCAATAGGGCTGACAATAAATGAAAGTAACACAGACATTATTGAGCAGATTAGGAGAGAGAAATTAAACTGGACAGTGTAATCTGAAATGCCAGCTAGACACACTAATGATGGGCAAAGTTAGGGGGAAGACAGAAAGTTAGAAAGCTGGGAAGAGGCAGTAACAGCCTGTTTGTGAGATGAGGGGTAGCCATTCCTGTGATGGTCTGGTGATGGGTGCATGCAGGCCTTCCAGAAACAGCTATTTGGTTTAAACTTGATATTTGCCATCATAAATCCCTGTATTTTGTGATCTGTAGGAATTTTCAGTGCTGATCAAGTCTGGCAAGCTTTGGGGTGAGGGATAACTGGTGGCAATGCGATCTGCAGGCTAGCTGTGCTGAGCATAAAAAGAAACTTTCCTTTTATCAGTCTTGAGTTTGTCTAGATCCCCTTACAAGTCTTTGAAAGGTTTACCCCAAGGCAATATAATTGTGCTTGATCACATCCAGGCTATGAGTCAGTGATTGATATGAATAAAGAACTTAGGGTTTCTTGTCTTGGTTCCTTGTCTCCTTCCCTATGGAATCAGAAACTGCTTTCATAAATGTATCGGTCCATCTGTGCTTCTAGCTATCCATTTCAAGTATATGCTCCGAAAAAGAAATAGTAACACTTTATAAGTGCAAATAAAAACAGATTAAAAGAACTGAGCTAGTTGTTGGGTTTTTGTTGTTGTTGTTTCTCATAAAGTACATGCGGATCCCATCCAAAAGAGTTACTGTGAACCATGTAACTTGTAATTAATTCTGCTATAAATGTCAGAACATTTAGTTCACAGGTCTAAGCTCACCCACTAAAATCAGTCTCCTTTTAACAATTCCTTTTATAATTTGTTTTTCAGCAGAGACGTCAGCTTGACCTTCTGACAATAACCAGCCCCGGTAAGTGAGCTCTGCCGCATGGCTCTCTTCCCTTTTCTTAAAGAGATGGTTGTCTAAATGTATTTTTTTTTTTTCCCCGTCTCTGACATGCAAAATGAAAAACACTGTTCCCCAGAAAATCTTTCACGTAATAACAAGTGACAGCTATATTGTGCTTGGCAAAGCCCCGGGCAGTTATCCGTTCACAGAGCTGCCTCTTCAGACCTTTACTCTATGAATTTGAGTGTTGATATTTCTTTAAGCCTCCTGGGGTTACAGTTAGCGGTATGTCTGCAGGGCAGATGCCCTCAAATTCACGATGTGTGTTCGACTATCACAGAAATGTGAGTTTGACTTTTCTCAGTGGCAAACATGAGCAGTTTGGGGAGCAATGGGACAGTAGCCCCGTGTACGTGTGGTAGGAGACAGGAGGTCCAGGCTCGGGTCTGGAGAACCCTGATATGGGACAGAAAACGTTGAGGTGAAATTGAAATGTGCTAAATGATCTTCTCCATAACAGCCTTTCTTGTTTACCTATTGAGAAGATAAACCAAAATGTCTTATACTGCGGACATGGTGGGCTCTTTGGCATAGTGAGCTCAAAGGTCTCAGTACCATGATTAAAATGGTGGCTGTTTGGGTAGTTCTCTTTGATCTCTACTGTTAAGGCTGGGTGGCTATTAGTTTATTGCTGTTTTTTTGTCTCTATTTCATTCTGTTGGCTGCTATAGAAGTTTGCTGCCCACCAGCTCCAGACATATGCTGTGCTTGAATGGTGCTACCTTTTGGTTATCTTTTCAGTTTTCCAGCTGTATATGCACATTAAGCTTTCCATTTGGCTTTAACTGGGACTAATGAGTTCTGGCTTTAACTGGGAATAACGTGTTAGGAAACGAACAGGTGTTTTGGGAAGGGAACAAAATGTGACGCATATTTGCTAGGATAACAATTTTGCATCAATAATTGCTCTGACACTCTAAATGTAGATATCATCTGTGACATGGTTTCTCCTTCACTAACCTTGTTAAAATAATAAGAATTAAAATAAGGAGGAGGAACACTTTGTTGGGACAGATGTTTGAGGCTATTGGCAATTGCATCACATTTTTGCATGTTCACTTTTCATGCAGTTTGCAATTATGTTAATGTATGCTCAGGGCACTTGCTGATAAAAGCAACAATACAGTGTGATACAGCCATTGTCGCTATTCTGACTGTAACTTCAAGGACAAACATGGCACATCTTTTTTCATTTTCCATATCTTCAACGTTCTCTATTTCTAGAGGAAAAAGAAAAGGAAAAAAGACCTCTGGGTGTCTTAATCGTAACAGGCACTAAGATCTTGGATAAGGGCACTGCAGACCACCTACTTCTTTAATTTAATTTAATTTTGTTTAAATAAGACCAAAGGAAGGTTGAGGAACAGAATAACCTTATATGAGACACGTCTGTAAAAGGAATTTTTCATACCATTCTTGTAATTTTAAATAGAGAAATCACTGGAACAATGAAAGGTTGACTTCACTGATTTTGTGCATCAGTGTGATTGCAATAAGTAGCTCTTGCTTCGGATCTTTTGGTTTAATACAGCAACTTATTAAATCAACAAAGCAATTAGTTGGGATGGTCAAAATAGCTAAATTTGAAAACAGCTTTCAGTGACTGTGTAGGCAGACATACTGCACTTAAACAGGGAGAAGCCTCTTGCCTTGCTCCAGGTGACTTCTGAACACTGAATCATGCATGCGTGGCACTGGTGGAGCAGCTCATTTATGTGTTTAGTTGAACAGGTGTGCATCATAAATCTGTAAGCTGAACTCAGGGCATTCTGGAGGGGGACAAAAAATAAATCTATAAAGAGGAAGAAAGAAATGCAGAGAGTAAGAGATGTCTTGTATGCAAAGATGCGCAGCTGACCTGTTCCAGTGCTAGGAAAGCAGCTCCAGAAAGCTCCACAATGTGCCCCAAACTGGAGGAAGTCTTTGCTTTGCCGTGGGTTTCCAGAAACAGCCAGGCACAAATGATGCATAAGCTGGGAGCGAGCCAGACTCCCTCATGCTTGAATATATTCCTTTGAAGTAACTGACACCCATGTAAAATGTGGAGGGGAGTTCACGGCTCTGCCGTACTGCTGAGTAGCTGGAGGAATGTTGAGTTAAATTTATCAATGCTCTCGCCACACTCCTTTCTTCTTGCCCCTTGACATGTGAGTTACAATTAGACTGCAACGTGCTGTACAGTTCAGGGTGCCAGATTCAGAGCTGATGTGCACAGTGGGGTGGGGGAAAGATTTTAAACATTCATTAGTAGCTGGCAGGGACGTGCTGGCAGGGAGTGGGGCATAATGAGGTTTAAGTTTTGGTAATTTAAATTTTCTTTAAACTTAGTTTTTTCGCCTCTGAATTTGATCCAGAACATTTTCTCTACTCTTTGCCTTCTAGACTTTGGGTTTCGGAACCAAATTTTCAGGTGGCTTAATCTGATCTGCCCTTAATTTTTATGTGATCATGTTCTCTAACGCTTTGAACACACGCATGCAACCGTGTCACGTTTCGTGGTAACCACTCAATAGTTGCAAATAAGATATCCCTGTTTCTATAGCTATTCCCTGGAGACAAAGATTTTTGCATCTCTTGTGTTTACGATGATAATATAGCTTTCCAGTTTCTCTTCTCTGTAAGGTAAGTTCATCTCCCACAGAAGTATTTTTAATTATTGATACCATAAATGGAAGTGCGTTGGAAACTATTGGCTTTGAAAATAGCTAACATGTGATATTATCCAAGAACCATCAGGAAAATTCTTTTGAAATTCTCTTTGATTCAGCCGTCCTCAGGGCTTTATCCTTCTCTACCAGTCTCTCTACTGCCAATTTAAAACAACATTCTCTTGAAATCAGTGCAATGTCAGGAGAAATTCATCAGCACCGTAGGTGCATGTTTCCCAGATGTATATAAACCTACTACATTTGGCAGCAGTAAATTGATTGCATTTAAAAAACCTGCAGTAGTTGAATATTCTATAGTGCCCAGCTTAGCTACAGCATGGAATATAAAGTATTTTAAGTCTCTTCCAGCTCTGCTTTAGGAGAAATAAAGTAAGAGCTGATTCCATAATTCCTTCCTCTCGATTTGTTCAGATTTTCCTCTGACCACATTAGGAATTTACACACACTGACAGAGTGAAATATCCCTGATCTCTGTGGAGTGACACTGAGATTTGATTGGGAATGCTAATGACTGTGTGTGTGTGCTGTCCCCTAATATTCAAGCTCCTGCACTTTTAAGCAGGGAAGAAAGCTTGATTTAAAAAGTATTTATCAGACTTATCTATGGGGTGAAATATTCTCCCCCCTTTTAATATCTTCAGTGCGGCATGCTCTAAAAATGTCTCCATTTCATTAATTTGTGATATGCTGCTACAGTGAATTCTTTTAAGGTGGCTTTAGTTTCTGCCATACATATTTTACTGCTTTAAATTATAGATATAGGACTGTTGCCTAGTTAATTTTCTCTGGTTAGGAAAATATATTTCTGCTCTCCTGGTATTGCATAAAATGATATGTGGAATTTGCTCTATTTTTTAGCTGATTAAGTTTTGCATTTCTACATATTACTGCTTATGAGAGCTCAAGTAAAACTAAGCAAAGGAAGGAAAAGTTGTTTTATAGTATATTTGAAAGTTTCATTTAGCCATAAATTCCACCACTGAGCCCCCCTACAAGACTTTTCCATTACCTTCCTGGATAGTCTGGCTATCTTCTTCTTTCTAATTGAAGCATGAAAATAATATGAACCCAAAGTCATGAAGCTGGAAGACGGGTATTAGTAAAAAACGATACAGGGTAATAAAATGTGACAGAAAGTTGTTTGCTGCTAAAACTTGGCTACTAATTTTGATGCTCCTTATTAATTAATACTACATTGATTTTTTTGGACTAAGGAGGTGTCAAGTGTCTGGGTTTTTAAACAGCCTGACGTGACTATTGCTTGTGTTTGTTAGTGAAACTTCACGCTATTTTGAGGGGGGGTGGGGGGGTGGATATGGTAGAGAAAAGAAATTACATATCTGTTTGCTAATAACTGAGTCTTTCATTGCTAGGTGATGAATAGGAGATAAATCATTTCTGGCACCACTGTGGTGGTGGTATTAATTCCCCCATGTGCCCACGGTATTGCAAAGTAACTTGGAGGAACCGGACCTCACTGCTCTGCAAGGCAATAGACCCCAATTGCTTGAACCGACGGTACAAGAATTTCTTTGCCATGAAAAATAAAACACACGTGCTGAAGTCTCAGCTCAGAGTGAAATTAGCGTTGTTAGTTTGAGCCGAACCCGAGGAACACTGGAAGAAATTTGTTCCACACTTGGCGATCCTTTAGCAACATGATGCACTAACAGAGAGCAGAGAGAACACACAGTGCCATTTTAGTGCCATTAGGTTGGTTTTGGCCGTCCTGAGCCTGATTAAGAAATTTGACTGTATCCGATTCCTCATCTTCACAGCATCTGAACAGCTGTAAAAATTTTCATTTGCTGTGATAAGGATTAATATTGTTGCTTATAATTACTTATTTGTGCAGATCGGTATCCTCCTAATTCTTATTTATACCTCTCCGACGGTTTTGAGAACCGAATGCAGAGATGCCAGATTGCAGAGATGCCAGGTATCCACTGACTGGTGTTTTTGTTCCTCCTGTCTTTCCCCTGCACGGACAGTCCTCGCTCACAGCATGTCCCAGGAGAATAAGTTCGCCCTCACCTGTCTGCCTGTCTCCCCTGATTTATGCCCATCTGTCTCCCAAAACATCATATATATATATCCATCTCAAATATCGCACTTCGGAGTTCTATTGAAATGCCTTTTTTTTTTTTCCTTTTTGGTCCAACAAAGAGGTTTTCCATTTAGTTACCCGATATTTACTTTTAGTAAGGCTGTTTCATCCCCACCTTTGCATTTCTTTAAAAAATGACCTTTTTTTGGATTCATGTAGAATAAGTGATATTTACGAAGTCAAAATAAGACTGCAGAAAGGATATACTAAAGGCTAATCCATTACTTTTGAAGAAAAATATCAAGTTTTTCCACAATACCTTATTATTATTCTGGGTCACCATGATGTTTCCATGCGCCTTGGCATGTCCCTTTAATTGGATCCTTACATAGGGAGGTCCGGCATGGCTGCATTGAAAGCTGACATTTCTAACTAACTGACCTTTTCAGGCCCAGTGATACTCCTATAATGATTATCCTCTAGCATTGTTTGGACACAGTACCACATACTTCACAGCACATAAAGAATATGTTCTTTGAGAACTATTCAAAATGCCCAATCTCAAGTTAGCAAAATGAGAAAATTGGGTGCAAACATTCATCAGAGTGTTATTGTGCAGGTATCGATTTGAATGCCCTTTCATTTCTCCAGGAAAAAGTGTTGTATTATAGAGCTCTAAATTAACTTCTCTTCGTTTTTTTCTTTTTTTTTCCCCCAGTAAGTATAAAAAGGTCAAATTCATTCATAGGGCTGAATAGTTTTGCAGGATATAAGCAATAAGATAGCAATCAACCTTCAAATAACCTTTAAAGAGACAGTATCTTTTCTTATGACCAGTAATTGATCTGCTCATTAAGGTCCTGTGTACTCTTTGGGGCTCACCTAGCCAAAAAGTGTGCAAGACCTGTGACAAAAAGATGTCAGCCAGAACAAAACAGGAATAAATCCTCATGTTGAAATATAAATATTTTCTAGTTGGGGGGACGGGGGGTTGGAGCTGATGAAAGGTTTGTTGTTGCAGTGTGAACTTAAGTCGACTGCCATAAAGATGAGCGAAAAAGACACAGAAAAGGCCTCTAAGTGTGAATTTGGTATTAGTGAGGATGGTGATGATGGTGTTCATACAAGCTGGAAGTCTGAGTGTATCTTCCTCTGCCCTTCTGAGTGCAGAGATGGATGTGTTTGGAGATGGCTGCTGGTCCCCCCTGGCACGCAGAGGGTATGTCCCCCAGGTGAAGCCCAATGGGGCAGGCATCACTGTGTGGTTCCACATTTAGGAGAAGCTGGATTGCCAGGCAGTGGCTTGCTTTAACCATAAGTGCTGTTTGGGTGTGTGCGTTTGTATGGGGGTTAGTCCTCTTTGCCTACACAGAAATAAAACCCGAATCTAGATCGTCCTGTTGTGACCTTCACAGCTCCGTGGGCAGGGGCTGCCTCACCTATGGAGCTGCAGTTGTCTCTTCCAGATACCAATCTGCAGATTAGTGTTCTGTCCGTGTCTGTACTTCTTTTCTGCATGTAAATCCGTGTTATGTTTTCAGTATTATTTTTATGAATTGCACATACACCGAGGACTATCTGTGCATAATTGATTACAAGGAGTTGTCTTGGTTTTTATCTTTGATCAGACTTTTCAGAAGCAGCGAGTATCCCAGGTGACGAGGCTTTTCATGCTGTAAATGTTTGCACATAATGCTTTCTGTTGTACTTCACAACGTGCAGAATGAGCTCACTTAGAGGGAAAATGAGCAATTTTGTGCACAGGTGTATTGTGCTGCTTCTCTTTTTGGGCAAGCTTGAGAACTTAAAAATAATCTCCTCCACTCTCAAGAAAAGAACTGACAAACAAAAACTCCAACAACCTTCCTTAGTGTTAGATGGTTTTAGAGAGCATGGAAAGCTTTTTTTTCTTTTCTTTCTAATGAAATTTTAATTAGCGAGGGCATCTGTATGGAAACAGTTTCTTCACTCAGGAATTTTTTGTCTGTCTGTTTAATTATCTGTTGAGCGACCTGAACGAGACTCAGTGCAACATCAGTATATTCTCTCTACCTGGAGGCAGCGGGGGGTTACACTGACATCACAAAATGGAGGGCAGTGCAGCAGTTCCTGAGCTGGGTGCTGTCCCTGCCAGAAACAAGCCCTGGCTCTTTCTGGATTTTGCTGGCTTGAGTGTGCTGTCGTTCTGGTGCTGCTAGATTGCACCTGGACCCAAACCTTTGCTTGTGTCTTCATTTCTAAACCGAGCTGGGCACACGCATCTAGCTGTGCTCCACTTCTATTTCAGTAGCCTGTGTATCCCCACCCACAAGGATGTCGTTGTGCTGGATATGCACCATGAGGCACCGAGCTGCCGCCCAGTATTTGCTACCTGAAACAGAGAAAGCAGGGGTGACGGGCAGGAAAAATAGACGGAGAATGTCAAAAATAAAATATGATTTTAATAGAACTGCTTTTTATTTTTGAGAAGATTCCCTCTGCTGTCCCACTACCCCTTTCCCTCATTTGCTGCTATAACAGAAAATGGCCAAGCATTGATGCTCACACAGCGAAATGGATGAGACTGAGGAAAAGGGAAGCTGGAACTGTACAAAAAGAACCTTTTCTTAGCTCTTTTTTTTTTTCTAAGAATTGCCAGTGGGCTCATTTTTTTTTTTTTTGGTATGCAGAACACTTTCTATTAAAGCAGTCAGCCAAGGTCACTGGAAAACCCACAAGAAAGGATGACCTGGAGCCTTTATTATTATTTTGAGCTTGTAATTTGAAGGCATGAAGGAATTTTTAGGTGGTTTGAATGGGGAAGGTGTGGTGGCTTTGCAAATTCAGACTGAAAGTGCAGGATGACCCACGGTGGAGCAGTGACTTGTTCCACATCCAGCACAGCACAGTGTGGTAGGGAGTTATCTGAGATGCTGCTAAGGGAGATAACATGGGTACTGTGAGGCAGTTGTATCACTGCAGTGTCCTTTAAAAGCAGGTTAAAGGAAGGTGAAATACTCTTCTGTCACTGCGGTCTGCTTCTGACGTGGCAGCTGGCTGGGATGTCAGCACTGGACTGTGCAGGTGCTGTGAGTGCTGGGACAGAGTGCTGGCAGTGGAGCCAGGGATGCAGGCAGAACAGGATAAGGTCTGCAGCAGGGCCTGGGGAGGGCAGCGTAAGCCACAAAGTCGTGTTGTTCATGGGTCATACAAATAAAAATGAAAATAAGCGTGTTCGAACCATCTAGAAGACAGCAGGGGATTATATTATTCTTGATGTTTTTATTACATTACCTGCTCTGTTACTCAGCTGCAGCTATTGTCCTTATCCTCTGGGGACTACTGAAAGGAGAGATCATTCGTAACGACCCTAATTTTCCTGCCCATCTTTAGGACAGTCTCAAAGCGATGCTAAATGTTGCTGTGCTGCCATGCCCTGTGCTCACCCTGCCTGCCTGCTGCTCCTGCCAGGGGTTGGGAGGGCGCAGGGCCCCTGGGTTGATGCAGGATGAATCCCCGTCTGGTCACTTAGACCTGCCACAAGTCTGTGATGGGATGTGATCCAAAGCACCCAAATGGCCTCTTACCTGGATCAAACCCCTCATCTTTGTCAAAGACCTGATGCCAGCAAGCTCCTGAGCTGTGCTAGCACATGACGTCCAACTCAACCCTCTCACCCCAACGTTCTGCATTTTGTTAATCCTATGTTCTAGGAAAGGCTCCCGAGCGGCCTGAGCATCCAAAGACAGCTGCTCTGGGCTGCACCACTGGTAGGAGCGAAACAAAGCAAGGCGTCCCCATCCCTCTGCCCAGGCGAGGGCGATCGCTGCTGTGCAGGGCTCCAGCAATGGCTGCAGGAGCACTTGTGGCATCTCCACAAATGCCTCCCAAAGCAGGACCCGTGGTGCTGTGCGTTTGTACCCAGCACAAACAGAGATGCTATATAATAGCGCTGCTGCTAATAAATATAAACCGTATAGATGTCAGGTTGCCCTGAGAATGTATTCTCCCCACAAACCAGGCGTCTCGACTGTGGTGTTCAGGAATTAACTGCAGGAGTATTACTCTCTTAAGGCTTTGTGTTATAGTTCTGTTTTCTTCACCTTTAACCTGGCAATGGATTATGACCATACTTTCTCTTATAACTAAATGCTCTTCTGTCCTTTGACAAAACAGATTTGTGTCTTTTCATAGCTTTCCGTAGAGGGCTAATAATACATGGGAAAGCTTTACTGCCCACAGGAGACTTTTCCTGGCCGTAATAATAAGAAATGCTGTTGAAAAGTCATGATCAATGTTAATTCAGTTATTTTTCATTTTCTTCTTTTTGTAATGAAATCTTCTACTTTGTGCATTTTATCCAGCACTACCCCATGAATTGCTCATTGGAGAGAGGGGTCATTGGTTATAAAAATGAATTCTTGCTGTTTGTCCTCATACAAAAATAACTGCAATATTTTGAAATGATGTATTCAAGGGAGAAAGAAAAGTGGAGTCTTGGATGTACGAAAGATGTAAATGTTGTTTTCCAGGTTTTATGGTTCCCAGATGCCTCCTCTAATTGCATAGCTAACCCTGAGTTTATTAAGTTATTTTCCAGAGTCAAACTCATTTGTAAACATGTCAGAATAAAAACTAAATTTAAAAAAACAAAGCCTTTGGATTAGAATTCTGGAGTGATAAACAAACTAATTTAGAATGTATTTGCATGTAATTTACATGTGCCAGAATGGAATTGCATGTGGTTTGTAAATACAGGTCTTGAATCTATTTAATGTTAGAGAATAGTGCAGAAGAAATTAATTGTAGCTTTTTTTTAAAAAAAGGTTAAAATAATAAAAAGATGGCTTAAAATGGCCCATGTTTGAATGTGACTCAATGTGCAGAAACTGGTGAGGAGAGATAAGCACGCAGAGAAAGCTGTAAATTCTAGCAGCAACATCTGTAGTAGTTAGAATACTGTGTTTTATAGCAATCCCTTACCTCCCCCCATGGACATTACTATGGCATCCAGCGTATTTATTATTCACTTTCTGCAAGAGAGGTTTTGCTAGCACAGCCTTAAAAATAAGGCCTGTTTTCTCCCTCTTCGTGTTCAGTCTTGTTCATGCTTAATGCTGTCAGCTTCATTTGCAGCATCTTGTCCACTTTTGCCTGCACCCTTTGGCACACGATCACCATTTATAATTATCCTGCTTATTGCAGTGGTACCAAAGGACCAATCAGCCAGTAAATCCTCCACCTTGCCAGACATAGTTTCCTAAGAGAGAGGAGGGCTAGGAGACAGAACTTTATGTATTTGTATGTTTGCAAACCCAAATTTCAGAGCACCATGGCCTGCTATTTATTAGCAAGGAGGAGCAGATAACAGGAATTCTTTTCATAATTTTTACAGGCCATAGTACTTCTATTTCAATGCGCAGATAAATGTCTTTAAATATTTTCTTGTACTACTTATTATTTCATCTCTAGAAATTTGATTTCCCATTTGGATATGAGCCATTTTGTATATCTGCTTTGAGCATTAATTATTAATTAGATCTAAGTCTCTTTAACCATCCATTTCTTCCAAAGGAGGCAGCTGGATGCAATGAGAGAGATGTATCACTATATAGCTGATAAATTAGCCTCTTATCCCAGGAGAAGCCAATTCCTCACCACCAAGGCTGAGACATACCAGAGGCTGGGGTGGAGGAGTCTCCCAGCTTCTGCCCATTTGGCGTTTGATGCAGAGTGTGAGCCTACTGGGATGGCTTTTGTAATTAAATCACTGGCAGTAGTGAGAAAGGAGTATCAGTCCCATACCATCCATTCTTTCAGTGTTACTGCTGGTGAATGGGCTTGGTGAGTGGTAGGCTGGTGGGATCTTGAATGTCTTTAGGTTGTGTTTGAATGTGGGAAGTTAGTAACACAATAGCAGGTAATTAAAAATAAATAAATGTGAGGGTGGCAATTAGCACTAACAGCCAGCTGTGAAAACGGGAGTTTCTCTCATTGATTTTAGTTATATTTTTGTTCAAATGTTTGCATATTTTTCTCTTATTTATTGGAATCTTCAATATCATTTTTAACAGCGAAGGAGGCATTTTGATTTAAATCTGTATACAGTGTGTATTTAGCTCTTTATTTGCCAAGGTCAACACAAAACAAAATTCTTGTTTATATGAAAATTACCAATATGTGCTTATCTATATGATCAGTTGAAAAGCTGGACATTGGATTGCAGAGCTCATCTGGCTAGCTACAAACCTTATCCAGTAAACATGGGAATACCTTTGGAAATCTGTAGTGTATTCATAAAACTTTAATTGATTTCATTTTGTTGCCTTATGTTGCTTGGTGGTTCATTGATCAGTGGCTTCCAAAGATGGAGCACTTTCTTGTGTTTTTTTTCTACCCGTACTCTTTGTTCATAAATGATCAATTCCAGAAAGAAACAGTGTCCATTCTGACGTTGCCTCCAACAGATTCCTTCACTAGAGGTCAGGCACCTGGTTCAGTTCAGATGGATGTACAAATGTCATACAGTTGAATTACTGTAATTCTGCCAGTGATGTAGCCTGATTTCTTTTATTGAAAGTCAGGCCATCCTCTGCTGCTGTGGCATTTCTAAGGACCATGCAGAAGACAAACGTAATTGAATTTCTGTTCTCTCCAGGTCTCAAATGGGCAGCTCAGGCAGATTGAACCACAATGGATCCTAAGCTGGAATACTTTCATTTTCTGATTTCATTAAAATATGGCTGGCAAGAGTGATGTTCATCTGTGATGGACTTAACTTGAATGAGGAAATCCAGGAAGCAAGTCATTTCTCCCAGGATTATATTCCATAATATAGAAGTTAAAGAACTCTTTTAGATAAACAGATGCACTGTCCCAAATTTCTATGCGGTAGTTTTAACCTAGCTTTTACTGCTTGAGAATGCTATGTGAGTCATTACAGATGTCTGCTCAGAGCACAATAGCAGTCAAATGTGTGAGTAGAATATTTGAGAATACTAGGGAAGCTGAAGAACAAATCAGATGTAGGAATGTCCTAGCCTCAAAATAGACAGTAAAGCTAGCAAAACACTGGCGAAAAGCAGCATGGATGATCAGTAAAATGGCTTTCATTTAAAAAGGAAATCAAGTTGAAATGTGGTTGTTTTTTTTTTTCTCTAGGATCTGCCACTAGTGTAAATAGAGCTTGAACTCAATTTCCAAAGTTGTAAAGTCACTGGGGTTTTTTTTCCTCTGTTTAAAAAGTGCTGCAACCAGTACCATATAGCTGCATTTTGAACCACAAGGTTTTAGATAAATACAATAATAAATGAAAGTCTCTACTGGCCTCAAAGTGTGTGGTTGCCTCATCAACAGAGATCAACAAGTTTATATTCATTAAAGTTGAAGAGAAGATGATTACAATCTCAAATGTGGTTTGCTTGAGAATTTCTGCAGCTTTATAAAATTTCTAGGAAATAATTGAACAGAAATGTGCAAGAGCGTTAGAAAGTAAAACTCATATATCCTTAATAGAAATAGGGGACAAAAATAAGTATGCAGTCTAAATAGGAGGGAATATTATTATGTTTTTTAATGTAAGCGATAGAAATGAAGGAAACATCTGAGTGAAGCTAAAACTTCTACTTTAAGTATATTTGCTAGCATCTCTTTTATTCTGAATATACTATAACTCTTTACAACTCTACAAGTTTAAATTCTTCCTGAGGATGCAGTTTCTCTCACTTTGGGATGAAATGCTTCCAAGTCCAGTAGTAACCGAAAAGGATGTTGTTTTTATCACTGCTGCAGGTAAATACTCCCATATCAGCAGGCTGAGACATTCCTTGGGCAGGAGTCCTAGAGCAGCTGGGATCACATGAGACCCAAAGTCACGAGTAACGAGTAGATCTTGGAACATGGGGAGATACAATTTTATTGTGCAAACACTCAGAAAGGCAAGTAGTGTGGTTCAGGCTCTCATGGACTGATATTTTGACAACACCCCCCAGGAAATTAATGAAAAGACTGATGGAGGTTTAGTTTGCAAAAGTTAAACACAAATTATGTGTTATGGTTGGACTGGTTGATCCTGTGGGTCTTTTCCAACCTTAGCGATTCTATGATTCTAAATGAAAAGCAGTCAGCATTTTGTGAGAAAGGGAATTTATCAAGCAGTTCATCTCAGCGTTTGAGTATATTATCAACTAAATTTATAAAGTTACTGCATGATCTTTTTAAGGTGTTTGATTTAGTGCCTTACAACTTTTTTAAAATACAGAACATATTAAATAGGTTAAAGATCAGTCGGCTGCCACGTCTCACAAATCACTCATCGTGGGAGAACCTCACTTCAATAGGGCTCTATTTTTAATGGGATTCTTTTCACGGTAGTGGATCCAATGCAATCGCTAATGATGATTTGTTGGTGATTAAAACATCACTGTTGAGTGGTTGAGAAAAATGTAGAGCGGTTAGTCATACAGCACAACCTTGATCTCTTGACTGGCTGGATCAGTTTGCACTATATGCATTTCAATATAGCAAAATACAGAGTTCTTCTGCTTAAAGCCAGGACTTCACCCAAAGCCTGCCTAATGGAGCAGCGTTGATTGAAAAGAACTTGGGATTCTGACTGACAAGTAATTAACTTTCCAGACTATATCTAGTTTATATGCCAAAAATAATTCTTTTTTTCTGAATACTTACACAAGTGATTAGCCTGGATCAGAGTATTAAAATTATCTTGCAAAGTATAAAGTCTGTATGTGTACCATAAACTGCTTAGGTATCCAAGAATGGCATAGAGGTATTGGGGAGTGACTATAGTTGGCTGTATATATCTGAGGAGATGAAATGAGCACTGATATTGCCATGATAAAGGAAGACAAGATTTTGTTACAGCACATAGAGAACTGAGCAGTATGGGAGACGGTAAGAATGCTCTGCTTTTATCTGCATTCTCTGCCTCATACTGATCATACTGAATGGAAAAATATCCTTACATACCTACTGTATTTGATACAGTAAGTATGTTTTCACACTTAGTTGAAGCATAATAAAACCTGGTCTGGAATTTGTCCGATCTTCCTGTTTTGAACTGGGTTTTGGTGCAGAGAATAGTAGAATTTTTTTTGAAGGAAAATTTGGGTTTCATTGTGGCTTTAACGCTAAGGCAGGGCTCAGAAGTAAACTCAAATAGTCACTGTATTCTTGCCTGACTTTTAGGTGACCAATTACACCATGTGCACTAGCTAAAATATTTCATGCCACATTAAACAAGGAAGACATAAACAAAAGTAACATGGGAGTAAGGCATAATAATTTGTCTGCTGAAGTACTCTGAAGTTAATAGCACAGATGGGAAGATGGGTAGAAAACAGAAAAATGAAGACATGAATCAGCAATGCCATTGAGCAGTCTACCAAAAATAACATTTCTGTTGTGCTACCTTCCTCTTCTGCCTTGAACAAAGTGTCCAATGTGATGAACTATGACTGGAAATCTTTGGGCTACGTTTCAGTGTCCCAGAAAAGGAAAAGTTGTCAAAAGATATAAAGACACAAGGATTGAACAGAGCAGCCGTGCTTCTGAAACAAAACGATATTACTCTTATTTTAGATGTGGAACTCTGACAGCATCTCACCAAAGTTAAAGGTCAAACTGGAAGCGGGGAACTCACAATGCTAAACCAATAATGTAGAAGAAGAATTAGCTTGCATGATGAAGGTTGCTTTGCTACTTTTCAAGACTTTTTTTGTTGTTTGTGTGGTTTGAAGTTGGTCTTTCACTCTAACAAGGCAAAAGAATTTAATGACTTTATATTGTTTGGAGTTGAGTGAGTGCCTGCAGGCTTGCCTGATGAGAAAAGTGACATCCTGAGGAAACGTACAGCAAATTACAAACAAAACCCTTATTAGTAGTGGCAGTTACCTCCTGTAGTAGGATTGATTTGGAATCCCTGTAAGGATAGTGCTCTCAGCAAGCTCCACAAATAAGAGCATTTCTTAGGAGTTCATATGTGAGTTTTCTTGGTAGTAATGTTCAGATTCAAAAGTTACGTGTACACCCCTTTTCTCTTGCAAATGCAGTGAAATAAACTGCTGCTTCTACTCAACCTTAGAGTAATTTTGAAGAATAACTAGGATTCAAAGATTTGGGGTGCTCCCAAAGAAAGATCCACGGTGTGGATGCGTATTTTGTCTTGGCTCAGAAACCAAAAGGATCATTTTGATTTATCCAAAGAGAAGGCATGCAAAGAAAAGCAGGAGAGAGAGGTATGCAAACAGGCTTTGCCAGGGCAGCAAGGAAGGGCCTGGGATGCAGCAGGGAGGGTGTAGAGAGAGTCTGGACTATTTGCCAACAGCAGCGTGAAGCAGCGGCCGTGTTATTTTGGAAACTTTTTCTAAACGAAAATGATATCTTTTCATACGTAAGCAGTCTAAGAGCAGCCTTGACAGGAATTAAAACAACCTGCAGTACTTGTTTTGTTTCCCGTCAGCCACTACTTATGTCACAGCAGCAAGAAGTGAAAAGTACCAAAATTTTTGTTCCTCTTCGCTCTGTACAACTAAAATATCTGAAAACATTTACTTTGAAAACTCAGAGGTACCAGAATGGTGACAATAGAGAGAAACGCTCCGATCTGATCCTAAATCATTTTGCTGAAGTTATGTTTAGACTCTCACACTACATGGACTGGCAGGAATGGATTTTTAGAGCACAACAGTTGGTGTTGAAGACATTGCGCCTCTACTGCATGTTTCTGAGGGTTTTACTTTGGACTAAGTCTCATCTGCTGACTTGGGTGTCCGCTGGTGGTTGGAACACATCTTCAGGTTTCATTTCATATGAGGGGAATCTGTTTTGTGTGCTCCAGGATTGCTCCGTGATGTGAGCCAAAGCATGAGATGTGCAGATAAGAGGCTGGTTTCAAAACTTAAAATGCTTGGGATGTCACATGGAGGAAGTAAACGCCTTGTCAGTTAACTAATTGTCAAATGTTTCTCCCATCTCCTTTCTTTTTAACTCAGAGTATTACCAAAAATGTTACGAAATTGAATTACTCTTAGTATTGTTTAATTTAGTGAGTGAAAAATCACTGTTAACAGAGTAAAATAATGGTTGTCATTGGAATGCATCATATGGAAAGGCAAGCATCTTAAGTATTTGCTTACTTGTTTTGTTGTTTGAACAATGTGTAGTAGCTATTAGTTCTTATCACTGGGAGGTTGGATTTCTGCCCCTGCTAAACCCGACTATTGATCTCCATTTCTGAATGGTTTTACATCTGTATTAATACACCTGTTAATTGAATACCCTCATGTCCTGATTTTTTTTCACCTTGAAGTATGTTTTACTATTTTTAGAGGCTGGTTAAATTTCAGAAAGGTGTAACCAGAACCACAGGCTTACCTGCCTTCTAAGAATTCAATCACATTGCTACCTTGCAGTTTGACTGCAAGCCTTGAAAGTTGCATGCAATATTTTAGGCTTCTGTCTGCTGAAAGATAAACTATAAGTAGTAATTCCAAAGTCTCTGCTTACATTGCATCTGATATATGGGAATAGCTTGCTGTAGGTGCCCTGTTGAGTATCTAGGATCAGTCTCCTCTTCTAAAACTGCAAAGGAGGATTTCAAGTCCTTTTTCAAAGTTTTCTGATTTGAATTGATATTACATTTTAATGCACAATATTTTCTACAGCCTGGGAGGGGGAAAAAAAAAATAATGTCACATTTCATGCATCAGGACTTCATAATGCTGGCTATCCCAGCACAATACAGTGCTCTATTGCCAAATGCATTTTCTTCTCAGGAAACAATTGGCATTGATTGGTGCTAGTAATGAAGCAGTAGGTTAGCTGGGTGCCAGTCTGTTCCTCTAATGATAACACTTTGTTTCTGAGTAACTCTCAGTAATCAATTCATCTCACTTCAACAAGGACTTGATATTCCTCACTGATACTATCTTTCATTCATACATGAATGAATATTCTATATGAATTATTTTTAGAGGTTTCCTTTCTATGAAATATTTCTTTCTCTTCTCTGCTTGAACTTCTAGGACTTCCTACCAAACAGTACAAAGGATATATATTTTTTTAATTCGGTTGGGATGGGGAGAACATTTAAAGAATTTGATCAGAGTGGATGAATGCAATGAAAAGGGTTTCTTTATGCTTTGTTATTCATTCATCTGTTTAGTTTTGATTCCTTAAATGGCCTGTAAGGAGAAAAGCAACTTGATAGAAGTCTGAATTAAAGCCAAATGAGAGGTTGATTTACTCCAGAAATACTACTCCATTTAGCAGATTTGTTTGGATGACTTCTCAGTTGGTAGCAGTCATTCCCTCATTAGTATAAACATGGTCTACCTTCTGGGGTTACTCTTCATTTGTATAAGGGCTCTACTCTTTTACACACTAGATATCAGCTTCGGGAGTGTGAAGACCTTATTTAATGACACACCAAGGTTGTTACCTTCTGCAAAAGCTGGTACATTAATAATGTCTGAGAACATTTCCTCAGTTTCATCACCACATTGGTCTTTTCTTCTTTGTGGCAGACTTAAAAAATTTGACAGGGTAACCTAACACATCCAGAATGGTGTTAGAAGCAAGATGTTCCTGTGCATAAGAAGCAGAAATAATATTGGATGAAGCACACTTCTTATCCATAAACATTCTGAGGTCTGGGTTATTTTTTGAATTTTAATGGAGAGTACGGTGAATGCTGACAAACCATTATTCCTAGCTTTGTGAGGTCATTTCTACGCTCTGCTTGGAAATTGTGCCCTCTGTTTGTTGTTATTGTTTATTTGTTTTTCCTATAAGTGAACAAATTTGTGGAGATTCAGTTAGGCTAGAGACTTCAATATCACAACTGGGAGTGTGTGTGCCCACAGCAGACTCAACAAACCCTGGCAGCCCCAGCAGCGTCCCAGCAACTCTCAACAATTCCCCTAAAGGAAGAAAGCCAGAGGAAGAAAAGTTTAAGCAAGTCTTTATGCTCATTCAGCCTCTGGCCTTTTCCCCAAGGCTGCCAGCAAGGGTGTTAATTAGTGTCAGTTGTGATAGCAAGGAATGGGACTGGTACCACAGTCTAAACCACTTTGCCAGCAAACAGTCTGCAGATAGAAGTGACTTTGATTCACCACCATCTTGGGCTGCGGTGTAATGGCAGACCTAAAAGGTAAAAACTACCCAACTCACTGCTGTTCTCTGAACTCCTCCCATATTCCTTTCTTTATATAGAAGGTTCTGGAAGGCAGCAGTTTAAATGTTCCGTTTCCCCATTTTAGTTATTTCCCTGACTGTGGTAGATTGCTCTGTAAGTATTTCGATATCGATGAGGATATTTTCTCAAAGGCATCTGAGGCTTCTGTTTATCAGTGGTCAAAGGAAGGAATAATCCGGAGTTTTGCAAACAGATGCATGACAACACAGATATTGCATCTTCAGTGAATTGTGGAGTTAATGTGCCCAGTCTGGTCCAGAGGCTATTCCAATACTAATGTGCTTCAGACCTTATAAAGTCTCCTACCTAAATACAATAGGAAGTATAGTATGAATTTCCTATTTAGTTGTTTAGTTGCAAGATTTTCTGGCCTATCTTGGATGTTCATGTCATGGTTCAGCTTCTCTCTTGTCCTTTTTTCTTTTTTATTTTTTTCCCTTTTATTTCCACTGTTTTCTGCAGTGTCTGGCATTATCATTTCAATCCATTGATTCTTTGGCTCTGGGCTCACCGGATTCTAAGGTCTCATTTGTACTCCTCTCCAACTGTTTGAATGGCAAACAGAGACCCAGCTGCCAAGTTCTGCAATATTTTGCTCAGTTGAGGATTGCGGCTGGCATCAATGCAGATTTCATTTAGTTATGCTGGCAGCTTTCACACTACCTCTGGGCTTGCTATAGGTGCAGACACGAGTGTTTTTGTCACTTATTCTTCTTCCGTAGTTTAAAAATGTGTAAAAAATATGCCCAGGCAAGTTGTTTCTTCATCCAAATTTCCTTTATTAAACAGGCATGCCATTTCCAAGGTGGAGGCATGCAATTGTGCTCTTCACTTGGCATCATGTCCTCATGCTGACGGAGATGTTTGTGCTGCCCTTGGCGTTCCTCCTCTATGTTTTTCTCTCTCACTCTTGGGGTGGCTTTGGCAGCTACAGTGTCCAGATGCAAAGCTCTCACCTCTTTTCCAGCAGAGGCATGTGAAGTCTGTATAAAAAGCTTTCTGGCAGAGACTGCATTTTGCCAGGCTCCACTTTGCTTCCCCAAGATTTGCTCTTTGTCCTATAGAGGTACTATCTCCTGACCCATACACAAGCAGAAGGAATTCAGTTTTGTAGGGTGTTTTTTTGGAGACAAAGCAGCTTACCTAAAGCACACTGAAAGCCCTATTAGTGCCTGTCTCTGCTCTATTTCTTTTGTATAAACAGCTAGTTTGACATTTGATGAATTTGTCATATCTTGTGAGCACAGCAATACCATGCACCCTTTGGAATAAGCAGTTTTGTTAACAGCAAGATTAATAATGCCTGCTTGGGAGTATGGATTTTCTGATCTTTAGTAAGTAGTGAGCTCACACTACAATTTTTTTTTCCCCTGATGAAAATATTTTAATAGTCTCCTCTTTTGAATAGTCTGTCTGTTTTCATAAAGAATAAAGGAAATTATTTTGCAGGCCAATATCCTTTATCTAATAGTTCGTAATAGTTCAACAAGTTCAAGTGTTATTGCATGCAAGCATGCACCAGGCAAAAAATGGAGATGTAGTTTTCCTTAACCTGTGAGAAAACTGAGGACAAATTCAAGGAGGAATGTTGTTAATGATGTCTGCCAAACAGACTGGCATTGTCCTGAAGCATTTGTGCTGGCAGAAAGAAATATCCTGAAATAATTTATCATCAAATTTAATTATTGTAAGTGGAACTTTTGGTTGATAAATAATTACGATTCACCATTGGAGGATTTTGATCAAGTTAGTGAATTTGGTAGCCTAACACTTCACTTTAAGATACTTCAGGTAACTATGGAGCATTCTGGCTTCAATCACTGTACCTGTAACACAGAATGCTTAAATATTATGTTGTCAGTAGAATTCTGAACTTAAAATATTTCTTTTTGTAGCATACAGTAGCAGTAAAGGAAATATAATTGGCTATCAGGTCGTCTAATTTTGCATGGGGAGGGCATTTGGAAAAGTGGGGAATACTCTGGAAATCTAATGGTTGTGTCTCTTGAGCATGAGAAAGACCGGATGGTGTCTTCAGTTGTTAAGAAACTTGCTGTTTTGACACGTAGGATTTGGGATGTTGGAAATATTTTCGTGTTAAAACTGGTTGTTCACAAATGCTAATGGTGGCAATATTAGTGTCATATTTTGTATCTTGTCAGTTCATAACCTCGACCTGTATGTAAGAATTGGGGTGAGCTGGCTTTTTTCATCTCTTGTGATTAACAAACTGATGTGATGTGACTCAGTGTCAGAGCCAGGATGAGCTTTGGGAGACACAGCGTCTGTTTTGTTTCTCACACCAATCAGTTGTAGTACTCAAACAATATTCCTGCTCTTTCTCATTCCTAAATCTCATTTTTCCTAAATCTTTCTGGTCCGTCTAACCACTGCACTTTCATAGCTGCAGACATTGATAAGGTGCTTCCTGCAGGAGTACTGAAGTGTCACAACATTAAATGAAATGTTTAACTCTACATAAATAGTGCATACTCAACAAACATCACCTGCTTTACTGTGAAAGTGTTGCTTATGCTGAAGTTTTCATGAAAAGTTGTTGGATCTTTGAAGGAAGAGGAATCACTACTGATGCCAAGGAGAATGCAAGCCCAAGATGCCTCATCTAATGAAACCCTTATGGAGGAAGTAAATGTTTCGACAGACAATTGAGTACCGTGTCCAGAGATGTTCACACCAGCAATGCAAAATCAGGGTGTTGCCACTGAGGATGCTGAACACTTGGGCTGGTGATCAGGGAATATTTCTGTTAGGTCAATAGTTTCTACCCCGTAATAAGACCACAAGAAAATAGAGCCATCATGTTTGATGTTCTGAGGTCGTTGAATTGCTAGATCACTGAGGACTTCATAGCTAATAACCAGTACTTCAGTTTGCACTTGGAATGAAGCTGGCAGTCAGCATGAGCCCAAGAGCAGGTGCAGTATGCTCTTGTCCATTTACTCATTCTCTATGGCAGGCAGCCACGTCCTGCACCAGCTGAAGCTGCCAGATGTTCTTTGGGTCAGTCCCACAACCACACGCATTGCAGTAGTCAAGAGTTTGTTTGCTGTTTACTTTCGTTGACTATTCCTGCCACGGTTGTTACATTAGTCTGTTAGTTTAGAATTCCATTATTCCACATGACTCCTTGGGAATGCCATGGGGCTGGAAGGGGTCTGTTTTGAGGTGAAAGTCTCCTACTGCGTGTTGAGTTTTTTGTTTTCTCCGCCTTATGAAATCTCACAGGAGCTATCACCGATGTCTTTCTAGATCATCCTTCATGAAACACTCGCTCATATTGCATTTTATCTATAGGAACAGTAAGTTTTCCTATATCAAGAAGTTCCTACAAAATAACATATTCCATTTTGTAATTACTGCATTCTTATCTTCCTTTTCTTAAATACGAAACTCAGTAGTGCTCCCTTTCAAGCTGAATTGGTAGAACCTGCTGTATGACAAAGTACTGTCATGTAGTTCAGGCTTTTTCTCTAATGGCAGCAGTTAGCTAAAGCAACATTTCAGCCAGCTGACTGCGTGCCTAGGTTATAATTTTCTGAGATGACTTCTGATTGTGATGTTTGCCTGCTTTGTTGAGACAGTGAAGGACATCAAGCACATCTTCATAAATGTCATGAATTTTTATTTACAATTCAGATCAAGATAACGTTTAAAACTTTTGTGGGCAGGATGCAGCGTTTGATCTCTGGTTGGCATTTTTAAGAAAAACTGTTGCTGCAAAATGAAATAATCCACTCTTCGTAGGCCAAGTAAAGCAGCATACTGTTTATAAGAAAAAAAGGAAATATTGGAGATTGCCGAGTGACAAATTTTACTTTCGTGCTTTATGGTTTTTTGTATTCTTGTAAGAGCAGTTCTGCATATCCTGATATCAAATGATGTGCCTTTTTTGTTTGGACTATGTTTTTCCAGTTGTTAGTAAAGGGGCAGAGATAAGGTTATTTGGCCTCCTTTATCATGTGCCTGTACAGTCCTTGTCTAAATTTTGCTTTTCTGGGCTTTTAGGACTTGGGATGGTTTGTTTTTTTTGTTTCATTTGTTCTTTGTTGTTGACGATTGTTTGCTCCCTGTTTGTTTTTAAATAGCTACTCACATTTTTTGCAGGGCTGTTTGTTTACACCTAATTTGCTCATACATAATGTTAAACTACCATTTTTCTTCTATGTGAGAATATGAATTGTTTGCACTGAATGCTCTTTTTTTCTGCACTCTCAGGTTTAAAGAGTAACGAGCTTGAGTATATATGTTTGTACTTTAATAATATGCACATCCCTCATGTTCCCGTGCTGCTGTTTCACTGCTGGTAATTCAGAGAGTGCTCCTAATCCTCATTCACCAATTGTTCCTTCCTCTTAAATGTCATGGTTGTCAGTGAAGGAGTGATGTAAAAAAATATTAGGACAATATTTTCTAGATTCTTTTGTGATCTGCTGCTACTTTCTCTCATGAGATGAGTGATGGGAATCATTCAGCGGGGACAGCTTAGAAAATGATAGCAGCTGAGTAAATCTGACTCATAGAATTAAATATCATGGATCAAATGGGCTTGTGCCAAACTTTCCCAGTGGATTTAATGTAAGATTCTGACCCTTGTGGTATTACAAAAGTGGGTCAAATTTTCTGTGCTTGTACAGTAGGTCTTTTGACATTTTGCCCAATGCCAGTGTGCACTATCAAAGGTTTTATCATCAGCTGCCAAGGAGATAACTACAACTTTTGAATTCCAATAAAGAGTGTAATTGAATGGACTGTGTCTCAAGAAAATAATAGGGGGGGAAATGGATAATAGCTGTTACATCTCTGTGTTGCCACGAGAAACTTTGGCACCGAGGCTCAGCTGGAGGTTAGCTGGCAGAGATTATAGCATCAGGAAGGGGATGTTTTTGTCTTTGCATGTTGGGAGAAATGCCCTCTCAGCCCCTTCAGCCAGATTCCAGTCCACTCTGTTGTCCACAAGGTGCAGGTAGGTCTTGCACGTGGCTCAAAAGGGAGATTTCTTATGTTTCCTCCTCTTAGTACTAGTGGCCCAGTCCTGATCTTGACCATCCATTTCACTTTGACTCTAATTTTTAATACAAAGATTTTGCTGTCCTTTTGCTTCCTTCCTTTTCACTTGGTGTTGGCAGCCCTCAGCGCTAAGCATCTGATGCCCGCTTATCTCAAATTAATAATGGTGCTCTTCTCTGTAGCCCCTCATGTGAGGTAGAGCTGATGACATTTTTATTGCTGCAGTCTACATCTCATCTGATGGTGAGTTCCTAGTTCTGCGTCTTTCCCATCTTGTTCCTGTTGCATGTCATGGGTGTTCCACATGTTGGAGATCAGTGGACCCAGAGTTCAGTCCTATTGCTGTCCCCAGAGAGCAGAGCTCAGTGCTGCTTCTCTGCTCCCTATGAGCTGCCGTGAGGCAGCACCTCTACTCCAGGAACAAACTGAGGTACCTCTGCTGTTCCTTATGCATCTTGCCCTCCAGACCTTTCACCATCTTTGTAGCCCTCAAAAAACCCAACTAAATCTGGTCTTCTGAAATAGCGATAATCCCCCTTATACTTCTGGGATGACACTGGAGGGTAACGTTTATTTTTGAGTGTACGGCGTAACCTAGAACCCGTTTCCTGTGCAGTTCTTAAGTCTTAAATCTGGCAGCACAGAAGTTAATAGTTTAGGAAATTTTTGCTTTTTTTTATAATTAAGTCTGTAGAAGGTAGAAATCAACAGTACAGTGCGTTTTCCCAGCAGAGACCGTAAATTAATTAGGAACAATTTGCTGTCAGAAACAATTTCCATAATTTTAAGTAAAAAAGCAGAAAACCTGTTTTTATCCTGAAGTGATTTAACTCCCGTGAAGACAAATTATGTGAAATTGTGATTTACCTGCTCCTGCCTCCTGGTACCCAGGAACAATGCAGATGACAGTTCAGGGGGAGGTTGTTAGTGCTGGGGTAGAATTTCTTAGAGTGATGCCCTCTCCACCCCACCCCCCCACTGTTCAGATCTTGACCTTTTCATAACAGAATTGTCTTTGACACTTGCAAATTCCTGTCAGGAGATAATGAACAAATTGCAGTGCTAATCGAACACAGGCCTTTTCTAGGCTTTTGCCTGATAGTCACGCAGCAAAGGTCACTGTCTAACTAATGAGGGCTTTGGGTGATACCTTCACAATATGTAGGCTTTTCTGAAAGGCCAAAATTTATGGGTGCCGCTTGGGGACAATTCAGCTATCACAAGCATCTTAGAAGTACAGGAAGGGATGATCCATCCATCACTAAAGCCCTATTATTGGACTTAAACACTCAGCTTCATATGCATAATTGCCAGACCTTGGGCTCCTCAAAGGGCCTCAGTGTCATTATGATAGATCCTCCCCCCTGTTTACCAGGAAGAATGAACATTATATGGTCCATTGTGGCATTTAGTATTGCAGCCCATCAGGATTTTAGGGTGATTTGCGGATATCAAGTCACTGAAATGCTGATTTAAATGAAGGGAACATTTTCAGATCCATAAATTTGTCCTGTGAAGTCTATTATGTGGATACCTTTCTGCAGCTGATAAGCATTAAAAAATTTACTGCCCAGCCTTGCATTTTCTCCTGTTTTGGTGGCCTTTTCAGGTGTGAATATATGTTAGTCCTTTCTCTCTTTGCTGATGTACAATTAAAGCAGCCTGGCCTCTGGCTGCCAAAGGTTTCACCAAAATATGTTTTAGAAACTGTGGTTTCCAGAGGATAAAATCTGCTGTATCGTTAGTTCGTGCATTGAAGTGATAGGTGCACTTCATTAAAACTGTTTCCAAATATGTAGGAATTATAGGCTGGATATGAAAAGGCACTCAAGATTAATTAGGGCACTATCCTCAAAATCTGCAAGTTACCTGCAGAATGTTAACCTAGACAGGAGAGCGGTTATGCAGTAATGGTCCTTAGCTACTCTCAATGTGCTAGCACCAGATCACAATCTGAGCAATTACATTTCTGCTGGTGTCAATGCATTTCAATCTCATACAGACTGATGCTGTTTCCCTTCATAAAGAGGTCTGCGGGATTACCCATGTGCAGCTGCTGCACTTCAGTGGCAGGTGAAGCGATCCCTACATAGAATTGGCATATCAGTTGGACTTGCACTCTTGGATGCTGTGGGATGCGAGGTGCAACATAAATGGATGTTATATAAATGGTTTTCAGTTCTAGAAATACAGACTATAGCAAATGGTGAACGAGATTTGACAGCGTAATAGGAATCTGCATTTCATGCTGGAGGGGTGGCACTTTGCACAGTACAGTCTGAGGTGGTGTGGCTTCAGTGGAGTGGTACTTGCTCAATGCCTGGGTACCTCTTAGCTCACAGAACTGCTGAAAGGCAATGAGGACACCCTCTCCTGGTCATCCTCTGAATGCACTGATATGTTTTAAAATGAGCTTGCAAGTTCTGTTTTGTGTGTGTGTGTTTTTATTTAAGATTGCTTGGAAAATAATGCTTATTTGAACTCAGAATCTGGGACAGTGCAGTAAGACTCCTCCTTCAGACTGCCATCATCACATGCATTAAATGCCAGGTCTGGGTGAGTTGTGCTGGATACAATAATTTAGACATAGTAATCCATGCAGTGAGAAGCACTTTGTGTAACAGGATTTGAGCATTGCCATCAAGACCAAAAACTGAACGGTTCCAAGGTTTATCTGCCCTTAAAGTTGTGTTGAGGGTTGGGTTTGTTTGTGTAAGGCATCTTATGTCTGTGAGTTGTCATTTTGAGTCACTATGTAATCTCCTCTCCAAGTAAATCCTGGGGTCATTGCTCTTTCGGTTCATGGTGACAGCACCAGAAAGATCAGATGTGATGCCTATTGATTAATGGGCACTGGAAGTACTTGGTGTTTTTGTTGTTTTTTTCCTCTTCTTCAGAGATCTTACCTGCTATTAAGCAAATGAAAATGTCTTTGCCTTGGGATGGGAGAAAGCTTCACAGCTCAGACTGCTAGGAACGGCACTGGGCTCTTGGTGCAGATGTATGAGATGAAATGTGTGAACTCTCACAACTTAAAGGTGTTAAACTTTATCAAATGGACTCTCCTGCAGCCTCTTAGAGACCTGCTGGTACCCATTATAACAGAAATAATTTCCATCTGATTTTTTTGAAGTACCAAAGAGACTGCTAACATTGCCTGCTGATCATAGGTCACCTCTTCTTATGTCCATTTGTGTTGAAGAATGGATCCATAAGACCTAAACTTTGTGAAAGGGGAGAGACCATTAGGAAATTTGGCAGTTTTGGGACAACTCAGCAGGAATGTGAAAAACCTTTTGAAAAAAATTTCTGAATGAAATGAAAAACTAATATGGCCTGAAATGAGATCTAGAGCACAAATTTTATTACTTTAGGAAGAGTATTCCAAAATGAATTTGATTGGCTTTTTATGTAACTATATAGTTCCGTACAACTTGATGTTATTTTGAAATATCGGCCACCTGTAGACTTTGTGGATCCGATAATTCTGACATGCCTAGAAGTGAAGAATCATGTAAAAACTATAATGGTGTTCATGCCCATTGAACAACGTTCTGGCTCTTAGGTTGTTCTGGTTTAGGTGAACCTGTTCCTATAAACTTTTGTCTATAGAGCAGTGATAGTAGATAGCAGTGCAAGGCTGTGCTATAAGTACTGTGAGTTCTGTAAGTTTAAAATGCATTAGGTGCCACTATCCCTGGTGGTGAAAACCTAAAACAAGGTGGTAGTCACTGGTGGGGTGTGAACTGTAGGACCTCTGGTAGTCCTCTGATAGTGAATTTTTCAGTGAGCCATAGTCCATAGTATTGTACAGTAATGTTAACAATGTGTTCTTTGCCTTGATATATAATTTAGAACAGTATTATTTAGAATGCTTCTCAAACTGGGAGGATCTTTGTAACTGAGAACATACATGACTGGGAAATAAATCCAGTGGGAGCAAATAATAAATATGGTGATGTCCTATATATTAAACGTTTTGTGAAAGATTGGAGCCATGGGAACAAATACTCTAAGTAAATGAGTAAAATTCCTTGTGTTCTTTAAGGGGAGGAGATATTGTTTGGCTTGAATCCAAGGAAGTGCTCAAAAGCATGTTAAACTTTAATGAGGTGAATAGTCTCCTTTCCATGGTACAGAACATTTAGGCTTAATTTTAGGGACATGCTTAATTTCTTTGCCAAATTGGTGTCTAAAAAAGAGTTATGCTTTTGAGAAGCAGGAATGATATCACATGACTTCTATATTTAATCACAACTACTGAAGGCAGCTGGGATTTTGAATACAGAATACTTAAAGCAAACTGTTCTTGATCAATCCATAGAGAAATACTCAGAGGGGGAAAAAATATATACAGTAAATTTGAATAATGAACAATTTTGAGGAAATTGCAATCTGCTTGCAGACATTTGGAGAGCAGAAAGGAAGCTAAATTTGTTGAGTAAGTTACTTGCTGTGATCTATTCTCTTGGCTCTAATTAGAGGGAAGTGAGCAGTGAGGGAACCCAGAAAACAAGACTGCTGTGGACTGAAGTGCCCAAAGAGAAGACTTTAGCTTGGAAGGCTTTTTTAAGTGGATTATTTTTCCCCAAGTATATTTTAAAGAGGAAAAAAAGAGCACACACACAAAAAATGATGCTTTAATATGTTCATTTGAAAGGAATGCAAACTGTTTAAACAAACAGTATTGATGCCTGACAAATTCAACAGAAAACAGGAATTTGAGTGTTTACCATAAGAGACTACTATAAGAGTAACTGTATCGGTTAACAGCAGGCTGGTCTGTACTTTGATTTACTTTTTATGTTAAGATTTATTGCTTCATTGCCTAATTATTTTCATTGGCTATTTCAGCTCACACTTACTCATTAATAGCATTTAGTTCACAGTACAGCAAATCATTCTCTCTTCTGTCTTTGAACATATTACATGATGGAGGGTGGCTGTGTGAAATACTAAAATATAATCACTACTGCTATTGTTTCTTCCAAACAAAGCTTCCTGCCATTAAACTTGGGGTCATACCTGGAAACCATTAAATTCCAACACTCCTTTGATCAGACCACCCTTTTCCTGCCAAGAGGTCTGCAGCAGTAGTCTCAGAGCACAGCTGAACTTAACTCATTGGTGAAGGGCAGAGCGTTCTCAGGCTGGTGGTGAAAAATACTGCTGTAGGAACACAAACCTCTCACTTGTCTTGTCCTTCTGCTCTAAGCTGAAGGCATATTGCTTTGGCCTTATCTTCTTGCATTAGAAAATGTAGTTGAAAATGGAATTAGTGTATGCGTACAAAAACCACAAACAACTGATGGAGAGAGTAAGGGGAACCTCTTCCCACCCATCAGTAGGGCAACTCGCTCCGTGAAGGCTCTCAAACCCTTTTGGTTCTGCTGTACTACGGAGTGCAGTCAGGAACAGCTACTTCCCAATGCTGATGAGCTGGTACTCCCAACTGAATTAACTTCTTGATTTTTATTATTATTTAATCTTTCCTATGCACCTAAAGTATATGATGTAGGCAAGATGAGTGCTTTTTAATTGTTTCCACATTTCCTTTTAAATCTAACTTCCATTCCACATTTCCATAACTTACAGTCCTTCTTGTGATTAATGCGTCACCACTATGGATTCTTTTATGGAAGCTCTTATACACAGTTATTTAGACATAGTTGCAATACTTGTATTTTAACATTGCAACTGAGTGAAAAATACAACTGAAGTAGTATTTTTGCTCTATGCATGCATTAAAAAAAGTCTGAAATTACTTGAGTTGCTTCCTATTCTCACAAGCAAAATGGTCAGACTTTAGTCCAATAGTTTTCTTTTATTCAGCTCTAATAGAAGGAGTGGTGCCTGTTCCAGCTTGAATAGTCTTAGGCAGCAAATGTCAGGACCTCATTCCTTCCTATTTCCTCTCTCTACCAATGACATTCTTGTTCGTGCCGCTCAGATCCATGTTTTTTCCTCTTGATTTCATTCCTTGTATGGTAGCCTTGCAGGATTGTTCTCAGGGTAGAACAGCTTGTTGAAAGGTGTTTGTAATAACAATTACATCTACTCCATTCACTAAAGCATAATCTTTATCTTAATCAAAAAAATAGGGGGGGGGGGGGGGGGGCGGTGAGAGAAGATAAAATATACATCACAAACTACTCCAAAGTTCTGCTTGAGTTATTTTTCAATTACAGCAGGTGAAGCAGAACGAAATTGTTACAGCCATTTATTGATTGTGTTACTATCCATTAAGGTACAACAGAAGAAGTCCATCATATTGTGTAACAACTTAACTATTTAAAATAACAAAGGCTTCCTATTGTTTCCCTTTTTTGCCATCATCCTGATGAATACATTCTACTTCTGCAATGGAAATCAGGTTCAGGAATCATAATGAAGAAATTTTGTATTCAAGTTGACATTATTTCTTCTCCTGGCTATTGAAATTATTCAGCTTTTTCATTGAAAAATAACTGAAGCAGAACAAAGGTAATGAAATATATTAATTATATTAATGATGTTTTAGTGAAACTGGCTGCTTCCTAAAGAGGGTGCATATATAACTGTAAGAAGAGATTCTATCAGCAGGTACACAATTAACAGGTAATGCTGTCACAGCAGTAATTTTAGCTGCTATGAACCACTCATCCATCTGACTGACAAACCCTTTTGAAGTTCTGTGGTGAAGAACAAGGTTTCTCAGGTCTCCTAAGGTGGGGGAGTGCTCTCTGCTAGGGGGAGCCAGAAGGGTTGTGGAATGAACAGCAGATGTGGTGAGATGACAGCATTTAGGTGTTGTGACAGAAAATCCAGCAGCAGAGGTGTTTAGCTGAGCTTGATGACAGGATACCAGGACCCAGAAGCAATAAATAATGGGACATCATTGCATCTAAAATACAGTAATTGTTGTCTAATTTGCCCTAAGTCTGATGAAGGTTTTGAGCTGGCTGCCAAAACTTCACTGTAAATGTGTATTGCATGCACACATCTGTGTGTTTAACAAGCATCTCAGCACCTTGTGAGCAACCTAAAGAAAGTCCTTCTGGACTGCTGTGGGTATGGTAAAGACAGATCCCATCAGAGAAGGGAACGTTTCTCTCATGTGACAATGAGAGGTCCCAGTAATGCTGCCCACCTCTGCTCAGGGAGCAGGGCAGAGGAAGGGGATGTGCAGTAATATTTCTTGTAGGCTTTGCCAAGCTTTGTGGCATAGGATCAAGCCTCAATACATCAGGCCTGTGTAGTATTCACTTTGCTTCGTGTTTATTTTCATAAGTTCTTACTTTTGCTTGTGTGCATCTTAAACTTCCTACTGATTGAACAAACAAACAAAAAACCTTATGAAAATGACAAATAAGATCCCTATTCTATTTCCACTAAAACTAGTAAAGAAATTAGTAGGACAGGAACCAGAATCTCCATGCCTTAACCATGTTGTTACCACCTCTCTTCCCATTTTCAGTTCTCAGACCCTTCTTCCCTAGCACTGAAAAACCTGTGGTGTTATGACAACTGATAATGTGAGCTACTCATTGCCTGTTGCTGTAACCACAACTTCTCTATACAAACTCACTACACATCAGCTTCAAGCTTCTTGTAATTACCTTGAGGTAAATTAGATATTTTTATTACAAATATCCATTTAAAGGCAACGCAAGGGTGGCATTCAGACTGGAGCAAGACTTTGTGGTACAGAGATTTATATCTTCAAGTCGGTAATAATCGTTTTGGGTTTGGTAATCATTGGGAAGTTTCGTTGCCAATTCCTGCATTCTCCATGCTGTCATTGTGCGTTTGTGTTTTTGCAGCTCTCAGATGTCTTTTATTTGACTGGTACAGTAAATACCTGTCAGGCTCCTAGAGTTCTGTCATCAAAGAACCCCTTGATCTCCATAATTGGTGCTGAAATGCTCGGTACAAATACCGGTTGTGTGTGTCAGTGTTCTTTAGGATCGACTTGAGAATCTTTTTTGTAGGGGAATGCCTTCTGCATCTGTGAAGTTTGGCTGAGGTTGCACTGAATAAGTGTTAATGCCCATGGGGACTGGGTAAAAAGGTTCCCAACCCACTGAGCCTTCAGGGTCTCTGGTTGTTTCTGAGCATACGGAGAAGTTGAAAAATAAATATAAAATGCCTTAAAACATTACCGTACACACGTATAAAATTTCTCACTATTGTTTATGCAGTATTATTTATTCTGCATACTGCGTTAGGAAAAATGTCACCTACATAACCATTGTGGAGGCCAGTTGGGGTCTTACATTAGAGCAGCATCACTGATTGCAGTCTAAGCGTTGCTGATTTACCAAGTGATGAAGGAAAATGTCATGGATAACTTTGTATCACTGAAACAGAAGATATCATGTGAATGTGTTGTGTGATTGCCCATCAGGGGTTAATTTTGTTCTGAGTGCACATTTGGGACTGTGTTCAGGCAGCATACAAAATCAAGGCTGCAAATCAAAGGAAGCAGGCTATCTCTTCCCACGGATCTCGCAGCAAAATTTAGGAGCCGAACGATGCAACATGTGCATAAAAGCTTGATAATGTTTTTAAAACATATCACTTGAAATATGTTAACACATATGTTCCTTCATTTAGAACTCTTTCAAAATACATAATTTGGCCCTTTAGCTTCATACCCAACTCGTTAAAGCTCATATGCATGCAGAAGGCTTTTAGAAATTTCCTTCTGGTCCTTCCCTAACACCAGAGTGACCTTTTTTCCCACCCAAGCATTACAGAGTCCCTGCTCTTCCCTTGCATCTCTCCCTCCAGCTCTTTCAGTGTCATTTCCACTCTGGTGGCAGTTTATCCCACCAGCATTTACAAGGGTGGCAGCTAGCACAGTGTGCCTGAGGCAGGATTCAGCTCGCTCTCATTTCCAAAGTTTAAAGGTTTCTTGTGGTTCAAAGTTGCCTGATAGTCTGTTTGTGAATAATTGGTTCTTTCTAAGCATCAGACTCAATTTTTTTATTATCATTTTTGTATCAAGATTGGATGAATGGGATAATAGAACCTCCGTTGCTATAGAATTTTTTCATAAAATAGGAAAATCAAAGTTCCATGCCAGTTTCTCAAAAACATTAAAATCAAGGTAGGAGTGTACACTCTGATGCATGCAAGCTGTGTATGAAACCCAGTTTAATTTCTCAGTCCCAGTAAGATAATGAGCCAGTAGGTAGAATGGTGTTTTCAGTAGGTGTTTTTGTTCGAATACTGGACAAGAAGCTGATAAATCATTGCTCAGAAGTTCCTTGGGTAAGGCAAGGTAACTCTTTTCATGCCATATTTTCAGTTAAATAAAATATGACCTTTACACGGTGCTGTAAATTGGCCTTGAGCGCACCTCTAGGTGGAATTACCTTTGCTTCCCAAGTATCACATGCTGCATGCTTCCACTGAGCCGCCTGTGCATGCATACATATTACAGTGCTGATTTGTGTAAAGTCTCCAGTTACTCAGATGTATGGCTTAATCAAATCAGGCTCCTGATTTCTGAATTTTATATAATTTTGTTCTCAGTAGTTCCCTTTCAAGGTCAAAGGCAACCTCTGTGCTTTTAGGAATATTCTACTTGCAGAAACCTTTGATGCTATTACAGTTCATGATTTTTACCAGAATGTAGTTTGTCCCACCAGGTGCGGGGGTCACAAGATGGTATTGAAGAACACCTGCAGGGAATAGCATTCTTAATCTGTCTCACCTGCTGCAAAGTGAGGAAGAAACTTGTGTTTTAATTACCGCTGTTGATGACTTTCCCATGTATTGGGGTCACGCAGCCTTAGTCTTGAGATTTCAGAATACCAGGTACTGATTGGGATGAGAGGAACTCGCATGCTCACTTAGTCTTTGACATCTGAGACTGCCTCTAGGATGGGACCTGGTGCAGAAACGTGAGAACAGAGGGAAGAAAGAACAAAAATGTTGTCACACTTTTCTGCCAAAGTCTGCCATTGAGAAGTTGGAATCAGAGTTGAAACAGGAAAGAACAGAACATGAATATTTTTGTGTGCGTTTACCAATCCATTTTCAGCATTTGTACTTTGCTGGTGTAGCCTTGTGTTGTGTTTCCAAATCGACAACATTGATCAAATTATTTTTGGTAATCTTATTTTCAGTGCTTCCCCACCTTTCTTTCTTGCTCTCCATCTATGCACGCTGCATGTCCTATCAGTACATGAACAGGCAGAAAACGCAAATAAATATTTTGGTGTGAACGACAGCTCACTTTCTAATGCCTGCTGGATTTACTAAGTTTTAGGAGCAAACATTTTATGTTTGATTATATTTTGATAACGTGGCATGTACTACAGCATGTTCTTCATTTCCCCCACAACATATGGGGGCTTTCTGTTCATTGTCTTTCACTAATTTTCAGTATTTTCCTTTGAGCTTTCAGCAGCAAAGGCATACACTTCCCTCAGTGCTTTGCAATTCTTCAGAAAAACATTAGGTGAATTTGAGTAATTTCCTCTTGCAAGAATGCATTGTGTTTGAGTTGAGGTGAATTATATTCTGCTGATTAGTGAAGCAAGTGCTGTGCTCCATCTGCTAGAGAAGGGGAATGGGGATATTTATAACGTGATGGATGTCACTGTTGGGTGGGTTTGCAGTGCTTCAGTGTGACTAAGCGGTTCGCTAGGGCTGTAGGCTGCTTTGTTTGGTTTGTTTTAAAGAGAACGCACTGAGTTGGGGATAGGGAGTGTTACTGCAGAACTGTGGCTTTGTGCAAGATCTGCTACTAAAGGGTTCGGCATCAAGGACAAAGCCAAGGCATGCCGCCCTTTTAGAAATGAAGTCAGGAAAACAAATGCACAGAAACGAGGAATGATGCACATGGAATTTGATTTATACATGAAAATTCAATGCTGGATTTTTTCCCCTCAGAGCAATTAGAGAAGGGGAAGATGTCAGATCAGTGAAATTTCCTCTGCACTTGTTGTGCAGTGTCTAACAGGATGTTCCTCTCGTCCTGCTTTGCTTAGAACCAGCCACCTGTATTTTTAGAGTTCTTCTAAAATGGACACTTTTGCTCATCCCAAGGGCTGGTGAGTATTTCAGCACTGCAGAAATGCTTTGTGGCATCAGCGTGCTGACGCTAGTGAGTGCATCCTTTTGTATCAGTAGGTGGGATGAGCACTTGAAAACTCTACTCTTCATTTCTTAGCATACTTTTCCTTACAATATGGACAGCGACTGTTTTTTTTTGGTGTATAGAGATCACATAGTTAAAATAAGAAGTCTCAAAAAGATCCCCAAACCAGGAAAACTAATTACAGCAGAACTGTGCAAGAATGTCTCAGTACTGAACCATGCCAAAATCTGTTGCTCTTTAAAAGTCAAAGGGATGTATTCCTCTCTCTAGGAAAGCACTTATTTTTCTTACAGTCATAAAAAACAAAGCACATTATTTGAACAAATGCCAGAATAATAGAATAATATGTCTGTGATAAAGTATAGCATTTACTTGCTTTTAGCATTTGAACTGTGACAAATCTGAAAAGGAAATGAGCAGTTACTGCTCTAGTTAAATAGTCCTTTTAATATTGCAAGTACGTTTACATTGCTAGACCCATGTGTGCCTTAATGATTCCTGGAAACACTATGACTTGGCCCAAAGGGAAGCACAAACCTAATACTTTATATTGTATGAATTAAATGCAGCTAAGTGAAGTGTAGGGAAATTAAAAAGAATTAGGCAAAACAAAAACACTACTGTAAAGCTTTTATTAAACACTTAGACAGTGAATAAAGTGCAGGAAGGAATGAACTTCTGATTCATTTACCCAAATGCTGCTTACTGCAGCCTTCTGGCTGGTGAGTCAGACACAGTCCTCTGTGCCTAACAAATCTGGATTCAGAACTCAAACAGGTTCAGACCCCATTGTCATCCATGTGAAATGATAAAATCTGAAAAATACATGATCTCCTGCATTATTGGAACAAGTGACCCACTGAAATTGTTACAGATAATATACGGTGCTCTGCCACCTTAGTTGATGCTGCGTGGATATTTTCTTTCTTCCTCATGGACGTTAAGATCTTACTCCCCAGGTACTTCTTAGAAGTCATCTGCACAAATTGTCTTTGGGTTTTGTGCTCAGATCAAGAACAGGCAAGAGGTCGATGGACAGAAGTGCATGGGCTCTAAATGACCAGGAGGGCGGGGTAAGAGCAGCTGACAGGATGCTATTGTTAGCAGTCAAATGTCCTAGTTTGATTTCGATGTCAAGGAACTTCATTCAGAAGTCAAATGTTACCAAATAGCCAGGACAGGCTTTTTATTTTGGTAGTTATGTGAGAGAAAAAGCCAGGAGGGGTCAGTAAGTAGGACAAGATTTAAATGTAGCATGTTGATTTTCCTAGACTCTGTGGCACTGAAGATGGGCAGTTGCTTTCCTGCTAGTTGCTAGGAGAGATAATGAAGAAAACTTTATTAAAACTCACTAAGCAGTTCCTCTGAGGAACAGAGAAATGTTAAGGGAAAGTGAGAGAGGAATTAGCAGAGTCTTGGGGCAGATGTATGAAAGAGAAAGCAAGCAGGTAGGGGAAGAGGAGGAGAAGACAAAAGTTCACTTAATGAAGTTGAGATAAACACAGAATTATGCTAAGTTTGAAATGATTTTTTAATTATATAAAACCAAAATGTTTGACTTTTTGAAAACTAGGTTGTGTATCTTTGTCCTTAGGACACCTCAGTGTTTTGATTTTCTTTGCTTATTCTTCAGTTCTGACTTGGAAGTTAAATACTTACAATGCCAACATTTCATTTTCTATGGGAATCCTGAGTAGTATCCAGCTTTGCTGCTTGTATTGTACTGTAGGTCCCAGAGAAGGACTATGTTGCTCTTCCAGAATTACGGCGTCTTGTTTCTGGGAAGAAAAAAAAAATCACCTCTCCTGGCTTTGTTTGTGAGTCAGGATTTTTACCCTAAGTGACCCAGTGACTGTGCATATACCCAGCAGAGCTCTGCACCGCTTGTGGTCAGGGTGACCTCTCTGAAGAGAGCTAACGTGAGGGATAACAATCTCCGAGAGTGGGCTTGGTGCTCACCGTGTAACATACACTGGGAAATATCACTCAGTGTGCTAGTTTTATATATTTAGGTCCATTTTCTGCTTTTACTTATGCCTTCATATCTCTTATTTTCAGGTCATTTAAATAAGAGAAATGTGGTGGGACTCTATCATTTAAGCAAAATTGGTATTCTGCCATCCATGAAATTGCATGGACACCTTCAACTTATCCCGAAGTGCAAATTATGTGTATTTCTCTACTTTAAAAAGTCAATGTGAATAAATGCTTAAAAATATGGGTCACAAAAAGCATTAAAAGGGACATATGTTTTTTTCTCACCAGGGTTCATTTTCTTATTTCCAGTCTTATTCCCCCTCCTTCAAAGCACATATATTAAGTTGAATTGTTGTTGACTAAATAACAGGAGTATTTGACACTCTTGCCACCAACTCATTGTTTTAGTCCGGCTGCTTTTATTCTCTGCTGCAGAAGCAACTGTACTTCCTAGTCCTTCTGTGGGAGCAAGAACAGAGAAGTGGCTTGGGGTGCTCCCTGACCACAATTGATACAATCACATTACTATGGAGCATCTGTAATTTTATTGCCTATAAACCTCAATGGCGCCTAAATGAGTCCCTTTGATTTCTGCCTGATGGCCGTGTAACAGTGTTCTATACCACACTACAGATGTGCATGGTCACGCCTAGACCATCCATGTAGCAAAAGGATGTGTTTGTGTTTACTGCAGGGAAAATACATCTAGGAAACATCTAGCTATCATTCTTCTGTTCTCCCCCTAAATTCCAGGTGTCTTGGTTTAAATGCACTATGGAGTATTCAATGTAACTATTGGGTTTTTCAGGACCAGAAAATTGTAATTGTAAATGGTTTCCTTTGTATTAGCACTCTTATATGAAAGGAATGTAAACACCTTATCAGCAAAGGGGATTGGACTTCATTGCTCTCTACTACCTGAAACAACACTGAAGAATGGAGAATGTCAATCTGTTTTCTCTGTTGGCAATAGATAGTACATAAGGAATTGATCTCAAGGTATACCAGAGGATGTTTAGATTCGTCGTTAGGATTTTTTCACAGAGTAGGTGGTCAAGTATTGGGACAGGCTGCCCTGGGAAGTGGTGGATTCCTCAGCCCTGTAGGTATTTAAGAAAAGTGTGGACATAACACTGCGGGGCATCAGTAAGTGATGGGAATTGGTTGATTGAGTTGATGACCGGACTCGGTGATCTTGGAGATCTTTCCCAAACTTTGTGGTTCTGTGACCATACCACAGAGTCATTAATAATCATGCCAAGAGATTCCTCAAGCATCTAGTCCAACTCCTGTCCCAAGACAGAGAAATCTGTTCCATGCTCAACGGGTGTTTCTGTAATGTTGAGAGATAGAGATTTCCTGTTCTTTGTAGGAAGTAGCCGTGGTGTCTGGCAGTCTTAGGTCAGAAAGGTCTACTGATATCTAAACTAAATTGACTTTGCTGAAATGAGAAATCCATTGCTTCTGTCCTCTTACAGAGGGCCACTACAGAGAGTAAATTATTCCTTTCCTTCCTTTTTCTTTCTTTTTTTTTTTTTTGCAACAGACTTTTAAACATCTGAAGCTTTCCTTGATGCAGCAGAAGTTTGTTTCTTTTTCCTTTTTTCTTGAAGCTTTTCTTGATACTGAACATCTTTTCTCCTTTGAGTCATTTGCTGTGTATTGCCTTTGTGAACTTTGCTTTCTCTTGGATTTCCTGCAGAATACTTTTTTTCACGGATCCAACTTAGGCCTTACAAATGCTGAATGCAGTGAACAGATGAAATTCCACTTTCAATATCTGCCTCATTTATAAAGTTTGATGCCGTTGACTGGTGTTGAGTTTTTGATTTAAAATACGCCATAGTTTTTCTTACAAAATAGCACTCTTGTTACTTGTCTTCTAGCCTGCATTTGTGCAGTTTGTTATTCCTAATGTATAACCTTGTCCTTATTGATCTGTCACCATTTTTTCATCAGGCTCTTTCTCCAATTTGTCATGCTCATTCTGAATTTTAATCCTGTCCTGCAATATTTTTGTGGCCTTTTCAGCTTGATACCAATGACAGAGTCCCTGAAAATGATGGAGGGGGAGGAACAGGAAACTCAGTCTGGATAACTTATTTCCTAATTCTGTCATTTATTATGAATTGTTTGGTCTCTATGAAATGCTGTTAGTAAGCTGATGCCCACAGTATCAGTAAGATGTATGTATAGCTATTATTTCTTAAGGTACATTGTTTATGAAATATTGAACTGTTATGAAAAATTATGAAACACTAAAGCTGAAGATGACAAACAATGGCTAAATACCAGCATGGACAGAACTTTTGAGCTCAGCAATCTGAGTACCAACTGTTTGCAAACCTGTAAAGCAAAGAGAGCAGTTGGAGCCTACAGAAAGGATAATCCTCAGCTTCCAGTTTGAATTACTGTCCCAAAGACAGGGAACATTTGCAATTTAATCTGGAGTAACAGCAGCTTGGCTTTTCAAGATTAGAAGGCAGTGATTCAATTAGTTAACGTGTGTGCCTACACTTCAAAATACTAGCTCACCTTTTACAGATAGAACAACTTCCTCCACCTCTCTGTGTAAGGTAACTTGCACACTTGTTTCAGCCTGCAGGGTTAGGATGTACAGTGGGATCTTTTAATAATCCCAAATGGCAAGACCTGCCTGCTCTGTGCTGTCTAGGAAAGCTTGATTTGCTCTTCTGGGTCTCCTGCAGGTCTTGAGGGTGGTACAACTTGGATTAGATTTTAACAAGGTAGAACAAGATGAATATATAACAAGTCCTGATCCCATCCTTATGTTGTCTGAATGTGCTGCAGTTGTTCCAAGCTTCCTTGCTTCACCTGCTCTTCAAACTGCTGCTCACATACTGTTGGCTAAAAAATGAATGAGGAAAAATACATTTCCTTACTGGTTGTGGCTGGATTTATGACTATTGAGCCTCCAACTTTCAGTTATGATCCGTGCCATGTATGTAATAACACATTTTCTGCAGGTGATGAGGTTTCTGTAACTTGTGATGAACTGCAGGCAGCACTTTGGTTTATTTTGTAATGCTTCTTTGTGTGTACCTGAAAATGGGTCATTTTTCTCCTGCAAGAATCACAACAGGTATCTCCACAGGGGTACAGGCAGCAGTTGGACTGCACAGGGAAGGAGGGATGCTGCTGTTAGTTCTACTCTGATTGAACTATCGCTGAAGCTGGAACATACCTACCCTAATGCAGGCTTTAAGCGTGCCAGGTGAAAATTGTTTACTGGAATAAATAAAGAAAAGATGATGATGATGATGATTGCCTCCTTAACACATACAGTGGAGGGAATGGAAATCAGTCAGCTGTGGATTTTGGTTTGAGGACAGCAGAGATTGTTTCCTTGTGTGGCCTCTATAACAAGTGTCAGACTTCATCCTGTATGTATCAGACTAGTGTGGCATTGGATATTAATCCTGATGGAAAAGGATTATCTGATTTTTGCAGGCACTGAGATAGATTATCCTTTTTGGGCTAGCTGGAAGGTAGCGAGAGTCTGTCTGCAGATGCTGACAGGGAACAACATGCTGGAGGAACAGTTCCAGAGGAGCCAAGTTTGAACAGCACTTCTGACTTGAACTTTTTTTTTTCACTTTCCATTTGTTCTTCCTGTTGTATGAATGTGCTGCTTTTGAAGACTTTCTGCTTCGAGAAGGGGCAGTGACATGAATTGCAGTGGCGCAGGCTTTGAGAAGTCTGCCTGTTAACAAACTCTTTGACACACCAAATAAAAATACCAGAAGGAAACGTTGGGATATAATTGCATTTTTAAAGATGCAGACTATTCTGACATTAAAGATTTTACCCAATATTTTGATTGTTTTCTCCTTAAGTGTGCACAGCACTGATAAATTTGGTGTTTTGCGGCATTACATTTAGCCCTCCTAATTGCTGAGTTTCACAAGGGATGATAAAGGAGGAGCAGTGATGGTTTTGCTGGTTTGTTGTTCTCTGCCCCTTTCCATCAGGGATTACATCCCATCCTTAACTTCTCAGGGTTGCCTCCCTGCACTTCCCAGGTCTGTCCCAAAAAATGCTGCTTCCAGAAAGAGGCTTGCACCACAACACTTCAGTTTGGGACTTTTTGCTGAGGTCTGTATAATTTTGATCACTTTTTTTCTTCTTCTGTGGTATTTGTAGACTCCGGTGTAAAAGAAAATGTGAACAAGTATAGAAGACTGAAAACATGTATTTAAGCTCTTCTATATTTGCTTTCTGAATTCTGAGAAATTCCGCACAAAGAATATGATCTCAGACCTTCCAGAAAGCAACCTATTCTTTCTTAATGTAAGGAACCTCTGTCTATGTATATCTTTCCCAGCTGTCTTGGAAGGAACTTCATGGACTGCACAGCTTTCAGATAGCTGAAGTAGAGAAAAATGAGTGAAAAAAACCACTCTCTCCCTGATGTGAGTGCAGAGATGTTTGCTCTCGATGTCTGTAGCTTCTTCTCCTTAGGTAGACAAACTGCCCAGTAAAAAGTGATCTGAAAATAAATGCGCAGTGATTTTTTTCTTCTTTTTTTTTTTTCTGTTCCTGAATTTATGTATTTAATTAATCTCATTCTGTTTACGAAATCCATTTTTACTCAGGTTTAAAAAACAAATGCTCTGACAAATAAATCTAGTAACAAGTGTAGGACACTGCCTGGGATTGCTGTACTGAATATGTCAGCTGCTCAACTGTGTGATTACTAATTGCTCAAGTTTCACTGAATCAAAACACTACAGTTTTATGTTGAAAAGGGAGTCCAAAACCGGACTCTTCAACTGCTGTATTAGCTTTAAAATGTTTTACTGCTGTTCAAGGAGGCATGTCAGTTTTAACTGTAATAATTCAAAAAGTTGTCAATAATTGAAGACAGCTTGCACAGGCTTGGTTTTTTAATCTGGTTCTTTTATTTTGGTTGATTTTTACTGTTGTTGTTGTTTTGCTTTTCCCTGTATCCTCAAATCCCTCATGGACCCAAGAGAGCAGTATATAGGCATCAGGTGAAGGTCATTAAAAAAATTAGTCTATTGATTTCAATGAAACCCAGGCTCAACTCAGGATATTGCATACAAATTACAAAAAAAATTAAAAAATCAGCCACACCAACAAACACAACACAACCCAGTAATATAAATGTGAACAAGAATTATGTATTTTACTCCGAGATGTGCAATTGTTCCACCTTGTCTTTGCAGGAGTGCTTTATAGTTCATGATACACGCCTGCTGTGAGCATCCCACATTTGTTGCCTGGTTGTATTCTGACTTACTGCCATTCCTGGTTCCATCTCCATCTCTTCCATTTTTGTGCAAGTTAGTGCTGCTGAAAAGAAATGGACAGCAAGAACTCTTCAGCTTATAGTGTCGCAACTATCTTTGTCCAAATGAAGCTCTCATTTAATTGCTTCATTTTTATTTAGTTTCCACATTTCTTCACTTAGGCTACCTTTGTGCCTTCAAGCTGTAGTTTTTTAGGGGTGGAGTTTATATACATATATATATAGATATGTATATATGTATTTATAGTCTTCACTAGTCTGTTTGGCTATACATGTGCATACACTTTGTTGCAGTATTCTTCGGTAACATAATAATAGGTTTAAAAATGAAATCATTGACTTTGGGAAAAACAATGTGCTTTTCACAAAGATCTAGCTATTATTTGCAGAAAGATATTATTGAAAGTATACCTTTAGATTTCAATAGGCAGTAAGCTATTCAGACAGGCTAAGGGACAGGCAACTCAGCAAGAGGTGAGTCGTTTCAGGCTGCTGGAAGGCTGTTGTTCCCACTGGGCATACCAAGAGCCTTAGCACAACCCTTGGAATAGTTAGCAGCCCCTGTCTCAGTTAACACCACACTGTAAAAATAGTCACTCTGACTAGCAAACAGATAGCTGACCTTGTAATGCTCTACACCAGAGCCAGTCATTTTTACATTATTCTCGCTTTATTCTGCTCCTGGATCACTGCATGGTGTTGGTAATCTTTTAGGGAGAGTTTAATTCCATGTGGAAAAATGTGAGGCCCGGTGATAATAAATGGAGACTGCAGCAAGGGCTCTCCCTAATCTCAGGTCTTTACTAATAGAGGGGCATACATGGAGGGAGAACTGCTTTGTTTTGAGTAGGGATGAAGAGAGATTCCTTTTGACACTTTTGGATGTTTATCATTGAAAATTATTTTCTAATGTGTCTTAAAATTCTTTTTGTCCATGAAATGGAGCAGACATAAGGTGAATAAGATGGAGTAAATATTCAGACCATGCTATTAATGATACTGATACTTTCAGTAATCAATATATTACTGATAATTTCAGTGCATCTTAAATAACCATCAGTAATCAATTACAAATAAGTTTTTATGCTGTGCCTTCTGAAATGATTAGATTTTATTAAATAACATTAAATAAATTAAATAACATTAACTAACAATGAAATATCACTTCTTAGGCAAAATACCTACAACATGTGCCACTCATCCCTTCAAAAGGGTTATATCAGTCCCTAAAAATGAGGCTGTTTCCAAGGAATGGCATATCCGATAAATTCAAGGTCATTTCATCTCAGGGTTACTACTTGAGCTACTTAATTATGGTATTCGTAATGTTGCCTCAGTCACTGCATGGCTTGCACCACCTACTCACTTGCTGAAACAGTCACACAGCTCGGCAAGTCAGCCTAGCAGACTGATTTGTAACCAGTGGCTTTTAAGAGGGTTTTTGTGGACGTCATCTTCTGTATCCCTGCTTGGGTCTACAAGCAGTTACCAAAATACAACTCAGTGATTAAGAACCTCTTCTACTGCTCGCAAGTAAACCTCTTGCTCCTTGAATCCCTTTATTGCTTCCCAGTCTTCTCTTATATCAGTGCTAAGCCTTTTTTCCCTGCTGAGGTCCACATCCAAATTTTGTCTTTGCTACATCTCAGCAATTATCTCCTGTATCACCTGTAATCCAAACACTCCTCCCTTCTTCACCACATCATCATTATCATCATGTAATTAGGCAAGGCCTTCCCGATACAGTTCTCTGAATTTTGGTTTTATTCTTAGAACTTCTGAGGGGAACTATTACTTGTCCTTGTACTTCTTACTGTATCATTGCACAGGCAGTCTGTCATCATGGGGTGTTTCTCATATACATGAATCAGAGCTTTTTGTCCCATGCCTGTGAACTGCTGGTAGCTTAACTGGACATACACATGGTTGCAAATGCTCTGTCCTACAGAGGTATTTGTAGGATCATCCTCTGATTATAATCATTTCTGGACAGGAAGTGGGTTGGCATTTTATGAGGGGATGCAAGTATGTGTGTGGCCTATAAAATCAGATGATTACAAGAATTAATAGATTGTGCTACCATGATACAACAGCCTAAGACTGAGTTTAGCATTTATGAGGAAAGAGAAAAACTGGGGAGAGCAGTGTCAAACAGTTCTAGATGGGGTAGCTCTTTACATGGATATAATGCTCAACTGCTCAGAAATACTCCTGAGAACAGAGAGAGATCCCTTTGGATGCTTTCCCAAATTCGAACTTCTGCTAATGTCTCAGACTTCTGTCTCTCCCTGTATCTGTATATATGTTTGGGAATTATAGGCATAGAGAACCTTTGCCTTTAAATTCCACCAGGTGTTTCCCTGGGAAATTTGTGTAAGCATCAAATTGTTTAATTGTTTGTCAGACTAAAAACAAAAACACAACCAACAACAAATAGGGAAGGACAATAATCGTCCCTTCTGCAATCTAGAAAATAATGCTATAAAATATTACATCAGCTGTTGGCAGATGTAGGCTTGCCTGCCTACTAATTTACAAGCACTCCAGAATCCTTTGTAATCCAGCCATTGCTAATTATGTTCGTAATGATTTATTTAAGGACTCTGTGCACGTCAGTAGAAAGTCGCCCAAAAAAAGCAAAATGAAGATTAGGTGGCTGGAAGTGCATAGAATAGAGAAGAATAACCCAACAATGGGGCTGAGATGAAGTTTATACACAGTGAATAGCTAAAATAAATAAATAAATGAATAGAAATGTGTGAGAGAATAGCTTTATTTTCAGCTCCTGGTACAAGAGGCAGAGTTCCTGATTTGGCACTAGGCAGTTCCCATCAGAGGTTATTAAGAGCAGGGAAACAGGTGTCTGGTGGCCGGCGAGGAAATGAGAAGCCGTGACACCTGAACTGAGATCACAGGCATCTTCCTGACGTTGTGTCTGGAGAAAAAGTCTTAACTGTCTGCTGCCTCTGTTCCTTCTCTGGCTGTAGGGACACGCAGCTCTCAGCTGTTAAAACTTCTATTTATAAGACTTTTTTTCTGCAGAGAACTGTAATGATGCACATCAACTTTATCCTGTCCTGAGCAAAATGCTAAGTTAAGAAAAAAAAAAAAAAAACTATGAAGGATTGTGTGGTGGAGCGCAACACTTTTCAGTGTTGAGTCTCTAGGTCATTCTGAAACAGGGATTTGAGCAGTGTCCCTTAGGATTTGCTGTTATACATGCTGAAATGATCAATCAAGGATAAAAAATGGACTGTTCTCATCTCATAGATCATTTCACAGTGAAACACTTAAACTCCTGGCTGCTTTCTGAAAAACAGAGGATCTGCATTAATAAGGTGACCTTATCATAGCCACCCCTCGGGGGAAGGAAGGGAGGAAAAAAGGTTGTGGAAAGAAAGTGAATCCAATTGTTAATCTTTTTTCAGGGAGACTTGGATTCCTGAATGCAAATTACTTTATATTTAAATTGTGTGAAAGCACAAAAGGTTCATGTCTACAATTGATGGTTATTTCTTTAGCTGACTCACAGAGCCGTGCAAATGGTTTCTGGTGTTAACTTTCTTTGGATTTGTTTTCTTTGTTCTTAGCAGATCTTGCAACAGTGATCATTCTGATTAATGTATTCTACACTCCACTCTACTCTTGATTCATGTATTTTGCAGCAGTCAGCGTTCTGGCCTCAGTAAGGTGAGGCTGTGCAAAGTGGCTTTTGTGTTTCTCCAGTAGTGCTCATCTGATGGGCTGTCTTCCAGCTGGAGATAAGAGAAGCATGGAGTCCGCTGTAATGTATTTTGCATGGTAGCACCCCCAAACACAAGTTAAAACAGACTTTCATCAACAGATGTAGGATGGTCTCAGATGCCACCCTCCCCCTGTGACAGCAGGCAAACCACGCATACACTCTGTATTACTGTGAGCCTCTCAGGCCAGGTGTATTGGCTTTGTGCCTTTGTTCAGATAGCATGGTGGTTCAGCGGGGCTCAGTACATCCCCGAGCTGGAGTTTGTGTGCTTGGCTTTCAAAAAAGTTACCATATTAACGTAAGCATTAATTTTGGAGGAAAGGAGAATGCATAGCTTAAATTCTGTCATGTTTCACTTCAGGCACGTGAAATTTAGGTGGCCAGACTACGCTGCATTTTGAGGAACCACTAATCAGGTGGAGAGGGTGTGGTTCTTCCTATTTTAGTTTGATGGAGGTACTGACCCGCCATTCACCTAAAATATGAGCTTTGTTGAGCTGCTGAAGTTTCAGTTCAAGGCAGGCCCTGTCTCCCTCACCTACTGAACTAGACTGGATACCGCTACCATCAGCTGGCTTTGAACTAGATCATCTCTAAGGTCCATTCCAACCCAAGTCATTCCATGATTCTGTGTAATATGAGCATACATGTAAAAACAACAGTTCTGCAAATCACTTGCTTAATTGCTCCAGATATACATCAATCATGAAAACAAGTTACCTGAGGCCTGAAAACTCTTAGTATTCATTACCTCTTTTCCATTTTTTTTTTTCTTCAGCACATTTTTATTCTTTTAAGAACGTTTTGGCATTTGTTCTTGCAATCAGCCTCCCATACCCTGCTGCTGCCCCTTATTTTGTTGGTTTTTCCAAATCTTTCATCGGTGCCTCAAGCATTACATTGTTCTTCAACCTGCATCAAGTGCCCGTCCTAAAGTACAAAGGCCTCAGTGGCCTTGCTTTCTTTACAAGCCACTTGTCTCCATTACACTCCTGAAAATCACAGCTTCAGGAATCGTATCATGGAAAAAATGCCAGGACAAAATGTCTGACGCACAAAGTCAGAGCTTCAGCAATGAAATCAGAAAATGTTCAGGCATAACCACCTTCCCGAGGTAACAGAAAACATCACTTTGAAGCTGTCGTTCGTGTGCAGAGCATGTGAATTCATCAGAGAACGTTCTTCTTTCTTGTGAATATTTTCAAGCCATTTTCCATTTTTGTAGGAAAAATTACATGGAGAAGGCTTTGTTTTGGTTGTGTAAATCAAAAACTTGTTTGTTTTTTTTCAGGTTCAGATCCTTTAGCTTTTTTTTTTTTTTATCTTGATTATATATAATCAACTAGAAAAAAAAAGCAAGAAAAGATTTGGAGGGTGTCTACACAGAAGGCTCAGAAAGAAAACAGTGGAAAAGTAGATTATTTTTGCCTCCCAAGTGAAAGTATTTTTCCTTGTTCTCACCCTTCTGATTCAAGATAATAAATATAAGAGGATTTTTTTAGCTTTTTTCTTAGATATATTCTGTTATTAGTAATAGATGTTTAAAGAAGTGAGAGTATCAGGAAACATGATAGTTGATGGATACCTGAAACTTAAGGAGAAGGGAACAACAGAGTGACTCAAGCTAAGTCAAATGAAACCAAAGAATATTTATTAATTTTTTTAAATACTTTTGAAGTGAAACTCTTTAAACAAATATTTGTTGATAGAATTCCATCAAACGGCTTTTTCCATGTAAAATTTTCACAAAATATGAGTTTGGTACACAGCTGGACAGCTCTCCCACCTGCTCTGGAAAAAGAATTCCAATCTGTTTACCCAAGATAATCAAATGAAAGCATACAAATGTTCAACATGCTAAATATTAAAGAGAGAAGTAGTAGATTCTTCTATTTAATGTTTCCTCTAAGTACTTTTTTTATGCCAAATGCTAGACTTTCTGAACACTGTGACAGAGAGCTCTTACTTGTGAACAACAGTTTCAGTGGTTTTGGTTGAGTTTCAGCTTAATGTATGAATCCCACGTCCTTGCTGTCATGAAATTTCCATTTTACCACTTTTGCAATATTGCTGGCATATGTCTCCAGCTGTCTGTCGCTGACATAGAATTACTTGTGATTATCTGATGCTGAGCTGTTCTGCTCTGTTTTTGTGTTTTTAATCTCTGTAACAATACCTGAAAGTGCTGTGCAGATCGTGATTATAGGGGCAGAGTACAGTTGTCTTTGAATTTTACTGTCCTACATAGAGCATTGGAAATTCTAATGATCCTTATGTCCATACTGAATGTGAGCTAGATCTTTTTCTGATTCCATAATGTAACATTGCAGACTGTTGACTTATTGACTATAACATTAGCATTTTTCAGATTGGCAGACAAATTGCCTTGTAGGAGTGTCTCTGTATGTATTTATATATCATCCAAAAGCTGAAGTACAGAATATATTTTAACTGCCTAGATATAATTTGATAAATCATATCAAAATTTCTAAACTTAAAAAATGGAAGTTACATACCAAAACTCATGTTACTTTCCAAGACAGAAGTACAGATTACTGAGAATCTTCCACTGATGTTCGTTACGTAGCATCCCAAAGATCTAGTTGCCATTTTAGAGGAGTTTTTAAGACAGCGGAAATTCTAATACTGTTCTTAGATTGCCTAAATATGGAGTTTATATTGATCTTGGTATTTCAATGAGGGTAATTAAATATATATAAATATATAAAAAAATAGTCACGTATTCATGTATCAACCTTTTTTTTTTTTTCATTTACAATTCTCTTAAAGTCTGAAGATGTAAAAAATCAAAACCCAAACAGACCGAAACATGTAATGCATTGCAAGAAGCAGTGAATATGCTGCCTGAGAATGTTTTCTCAGGGGAAACATTACCTTGGAGGTATTTAAGGCATTTAAGAGCAAGTCTAATTGTTAGTTACATTTATTGTTTCCCACTTCAGCAATACTTTTCTCTAGAATACAGACCCCAACATAAATTACTGCAGAATAATAAGCTGATTTACAGTCGCTGCCCATGTATGTGTTCTTACAATTGGCAAATGTGAGTTAACCCACAGTAGTTTGCTCTCAATTGAATGAGTTAGCTTGCGGTAGCTTGGTTACCTACTATGCTTCTACCTTCAGAAGTGATCACCAAGAAGTCAACTATAATATTGTACACTTTGCCTAAGATTAGTAGAGACATATATTTTCTTGGGGAGGGGTTGACCCGGGAATTCATTATTGCATAGATGAAGAAAAGGATGTTTACGTCTGGAGGCACGGAGTGGGGGGCCTGAATCTCTTCAGCCAGATGAGGAACCCAAGTGGGAGATATTTGATAAGAGATGGGAGATAGCACTGTGGTACACGCCTGGCCTTGCTGGCCAGTTGGTAAGGATATCTCAGTCTGTGCTTGAAAAGAGGTTTGCATATATACTCGTAGAGAATTTATCTATCGCACTCTCCAGCCAGCTGACTATTTAAAGCAGTATCCTGAGCTACTGCAATGTGCTATTTCTATTCCATCCCTTGAACAAAATATAGACTTCTTTTGTTCTGTGGTCTTTTTTTTTTTTTTTTTTTTTTTTTTTTTTGTATCTCTTGTGGTTTTGGATAAAAACTAGGTTTCCTTTCTATTTATGTTCACTAAAACCTGTGGTTATTCTCAGTAGTAACACCTCTGCATGTAATATAATCTTTGTTGTCTCTCCACCTCTCATCTTTTCTATTTTATTACCTCTTGCATGCACTGGTAAATAAAAAGGGAGTGAATTTGGAAGATATAGGCCATTTGGAAGAACTGCTGTGTGTATCATATCGGAGAGTTCAGAAGATTATGGAAATATTTACAGCTCCAAAAGAGTCAATCTGTACAACAAAATTGAATTTAGGAGTGGACATAAGCCCTGTGTATTTTAGCTGTTCTAGAAGGACTGATTTGCAATATTTTGTGGCCTCAGGATGGTAAAACTAGTTATGATGAATTTAGCAAAGTCTGTGCACCACACTGCTCCACCATTTCTTATTTTCATTGACATTATTTTTTCATCAGTTTGGACTGTGTAGGATGTGCAGACAGTGTACGTTCAAAATATTGGATTGCTGTGTTTTTGCATACAAACCTTATAAAGAAAAAGAAATACCAGACTGTGTGTACAAGCATCAAAATTTGATTATATGCAGGATCTAATCTTAATATCGCACCATCCTCACTGAAAAGCATTGCAAAAATATTCCAACTCATATTCCGAATGGTGTGTTTCTCTGCAGTCGTTCTGCAGAATTCTTATTCCTACCAGGAGAATATCAGTATATTGAACTGAATAAAAATGTGTACATTAAATTGCTTATTCAAATGTCCAGCTTTGATGTTTGTGGAAAATTTAAGCAGGAGGCAATATAACCTGAGTTTTGTTTTATTGATAAGAGGCTAATGTGAGTTACAAAACAGGAAAGAATAAGAAGTTGTATAATATGCTGAAAATGTGAAAAAAATGCAGATTTCAGTTATTAGCTTTCATGGCTGTATTTGCATAGAAATATACTAACGGCTGGAAGACATTTCACGCATGAACTTGATAGAGGATCTTTAAACATATTCGTGTTAGAAGAGTGCTTAAAGGGAACCTCAAACTTGAACATTCTCCTCTTTGTTTAGAAAACAAAAACAACCACAGTTTCCCTACAATATTTTAGTACAAGATATTTCTTCACGAAACAAAGCTTCCTTTGTTATGAGGAACACAGTGACAGACTATGAAGGTGCCTCTTTCTGATCACACTTTAGAAAAGACTGTGATTCTCCTGAATGTTAAATATTACTGTACAGTAGATGTTGCTTATGCTTTTGTGGAAAATATTGGTAAAGCATGAAGTGCCTGGAGGATTCAAACTCCTCTTGTCTTTTTGGATTCCTATAGCATTTTCTACTTTGGGGGAAACAACTTCCTTGCAAGTGGGGCAATGGTGATTGCCAGTTTTCTTTGTTATGTGAGCTAATTGGTATTAAGTCATCCTTGAAGAATTGGAGGAATTCCTGTCATAGTTAAAGCATGTTATGAACTTCTGTTACTTGGGTGACCACAAGCCCTTCCAGTTAATGTTGGTGAGCTGATTTGTTTTGTTTAGTTTTGATTTAATTCACATACTAGTGCAGAGCAGGTACAACTCCATTCTGAAATAATAAATGATAGTGATGTCTGGTCCTTAGTAGAAGTGGGGAGGTTCATGAACTGTAGGAAAGATTTGCATAGCAGTGACCAGTTGCATGTTCTCTTTCTAGCAGTATTGATGTTCAGTTTGCCAAACATGACAAATTATGTTCTATTAATTTAAATTTGGTTATTAATGAGACACAGCTGAGGAAGGCATTTTTTTTTTCTGAAGTATTTCAGGGATTATCCTGCTCTGTTATCTCCATTCACTTTTCACAACAGGGACTTTACATGCTCACATTAGTTGAGGTTCTTCAAAGGAGTTGCTGGCCCATCTCCAACTGTGACTTTCATTAGAAGTAGAAAAGTTGATCTTCTCTTCTGAAGTGGTGAGATGTGAGCATTAATTTGTGGAACTATTTTCCAAAATCTCACTCCATACTGAAGTATAGCTAGCCCTGAAAAGGATTAGAAATAGCAAGATGAGTGTGAATTAAAAAGCACTGGATTATGAAAACGTATCACTTTAAGCATTTTTGACTCTTCCCTCACTTATGCAAGCCCATTCCTGATGATGATGATGATGACTGTCAAGAACCTTGCCAAAAAAAGTAGAACTCATCTCTAGAATCTGTCCTGTCTCCTGCTGAAATCAGACTTTAGAAAGTAAGTAAAAGTGTTGTGTACATGGAGGTATCATTCTGGAACAGTGCAGTTGGTAGTAGCTGACTTTGTTTTCCTCTGTACGTATCTCATATTATATCTCATATTATTTTTGTAAACCTCTCAAGCAGTATTGGCCTATACAGAAAAGGGCTATGGGATTGTTTTCCCTTCCAGTATGAGATATAAATGCTGGTTAAATATAGAACAGTGCTGTAGAGATGTGAGAACAAAAAAAAAAAGAAAAACAAAATGGAAATATGAAAAGGGTCATGACTACTGTCTTACTCAGAATATCTGTCTGAAGCATAATATAATCATGGGCAGTGTGTAGTAACTGTAATTTACACTGAAGTCAGAAGGTTACGTAGAGTTGAGACCTTGCCAAATTAAAGTCCCTTTGATATATATGATATGGAAGGAATGACATTACTGCAGCGGTGCAAAATGTATATATGTAAAGCTACAGTCACACTAGTAAAACTATGAAAAGCCAGGAAAAAACGTCTGGTTTAAATAAAAGAAAGGAACTTTTCAAATTTCCAGAGCTCCAGATAGAGTGAGACTATGTGGGCTGAAACCATCAGTGGATGGTAGTAAGTTCATTAGGGCTGCAACCGCAGCCATGTGCTCAGCACAGCTCTTGAAGATGGTGGCAGCGGTACCAAAAGGACATATTTTAAAGGTGAGTCCATGTCTGAGTTAGCTCAAAGAAAATGTTGTCTTCCCTGCTTTTCTCTCAGGCAAGTTTATAGTGTGGAAAACAGCATACTGCTGGAACACAGAGGATGGTGTTTGGCAAGACTTTGAATGGTACGCAGCAGGGTGGGAGCTGGAAGTCGCAGTGGACCCAGTTTCTGGCTCTCACTGAGTGAATAACTGGGTGAGAGCAGGGAGAGCCGTTGCCCCATGCCAAGGCAAGATCATGCTAACTGCCAGCACCTCCTGACTCCTGTTGACCTTCTGTGAGCAGATTCAACCTGTAATTTGGAAAAGGAAAATACTGTCTGGCACCCATTCTTGAACGGTTGCCAGTCTCGTACCTATCCTGTAGCCTGCCAGAATGGGAAAGTGTCTTACAGTATCCTCAGTATCAGTATTCACAGCAGCAGACATTGGAATTTTGTCTTTTCAATGCAGACAGAAATCCAAAGAACATAATTATTTATTTTCCATCTCTATAATTGTAATGATGATCTTTGGATTGGGAACTTTCAGCAGTTAATGACTGTCTGGCACTTTCTTTGGCCCTTGCTTTCTCTAGCCAGCCAGTAACAGCAAGGAAAGCACCTCCTCCAGTGATCACTTGCTTAAACATTACTTTGTCATACTGCAGAATATAACCAGCTACCTCTGGGAAATAAATGTCTCTTGTGTGAATAGAGCCATAAAGTGTTTTTGAGGTTTCATTTCTTTGAAAGAGTATTCTGTTAGGACATGTGAGTTTAATGTAAAAGAAGATTGAGTAGCATCCTTAACCCCAAGAAAGGTTAGACCACTCTCAGGAATTGGGACTAAACAGCCGTGCAGCGCTGCTCCTTCTCTTCTGGGGATGGTTTAAGGACATAGATTTCAAAAGATTAAATCTTAAGAATTTATCTATGTAATCTTGGTACTTTCCTCTTGGTATTGGAGCACTTTGGAAATTATATCTGGACAGAAGCATTTTCCTTGTCTGCCTTCTAGGATTGCATAGCAACTGGACCTTACTTGTTCCATTTGAATTTTGTGCAGTCATTATGACGCTGAAAGAAGAATGTTGTCTTGAGAGCTAAACATTATTGAAAAAGCTAAAGCGGGACCAACCTTTGGGAATGCCTGCCTTGCTCTGTCTACCAGTAGGTTCTCCTCTTCCAGCCAGCCTCTCCAGCTCAAAATACCAAGACGTTGTATATGGCTTTGTTCGTAGGGAGATTTGTTTATTTACACCTGGAAATGACTTTATCTTGCACTTTATCATGAGAGAAAATGAGAGAGAGTTCAATTTGAGGTATTTTCTGACTACCTGTTAGATCACATTCTTGATCAAAATTTAACCAGATTATGAGTGGATTGAATATGTATACATACATAAGCTTTTGAATAGTCTTCAGTTCTTGATTGTTAAGAGTCTTTAAGCTTATGACTTCAAATGCTATTGTTAAAATAAAGTATATTATCTAAAAAATTGTGAACACATCTCTCAGGGTACATTTGAGCTTTAAAACAAGAATAAATTAAGAAATGTATTCCTGGGAAAAGAAATAAATTCACAAGAAAACAATAAAATTTTCTAAACCACATATCTAAATAGGGATTCCTATAGCAGTCCGGCGTATAATTATTGCTGAGTAGTCAGGTAGTAGTGAAGCCCCTTCACCTGAACGGTACAAGAAGATTGGAATTTCTTCAACAGTAGATTTAAAGTCAATATGGCGTCCCTCGAGGTTTTGGTATAAAAGGTGGAAGTAATGTGACTGATGAGCCTAATTTTAATGTTTTGCTGTGGAAGAGATTTAGCACCTGCGTAACTATTATTGGTACCATTAGCTTTTCATTTTGTATTTTTATGTGAAAACACATCAAAACAGCAGGCATCACCTTTTTCTTTAGTGCTCTTTTTTTTTTTTTTACTTTTCAAGAAAAATAGCAGCAGAAAAATATAGGTTATGTTCCAGGAAACAGCCACTCACAAGTCCCAGAAGGGCTGGGGATGTGCTCTGTGGTTTTCCTGACTCTTGGAGTGACACTTTTACTTTTTAAAGCTGAGGCTTCATTTGTATTTTGAAAATATGACAATCTCCTTCTCAGCAGGGTTGCATTGTTTCTAAAAGGCTGAAATTGCTACAGGATTTAAATCTGGTGAGGATCCGGTTATTCCCTTAACAATGCATTTTAAGACATACACCCGTAAAATAGCTTGACGTCTGTAAACTGGAGGCCATATTCTCTGGCTAGATAGCACTCAACCAACTGGCTGGAAATGGGGAAGGCGTGAAGGAGAAAGGAGTGCCAATGTTGTGTATTCTGTGCTTAAACCGATCTCTTCCTCTGCTTCACAGCTAACCGACACAGATTATTTATAGCTTTCAGAGCCAAAAATTAACACAGCTCCTTGCAGGCAGAAGAGAAATGTATGGGATCATTATTAATTCTTTAGCATTATAATGCCTTCTGGCTCAATGTGTGTGCTGGGGACCAAGTGTAAACACACATTTATCATCATGACCCTTAATCTGTTCCCAAAAATGTCCTTCAGTGGGGAACTTTAAAACAGCTTTTCTAAAGGATTTGAGACCTTTTTCTTTGCCACTGACACAAAGATCTGTACAGACTTTGCTGTAATTGAACCTTCAAATGTAAAATGTTGCGAATGCTGGTTTAGAACGTTCCATTTTGTAAAAAAGAAAACAAAAAACCACACTGCAAAGCTAGCTGCCTTTACACAAATGCTTTTTGTTTTCTTTCACTGGGGCAAATTACCCAGGCTGATGAGTCCTTCTTCAAGGTCTACCCTAATTTCTGCATCCTTAGCTTCTCCTAGTTCCTCCTATTGCTTCTAGTTTCTCCATTTTTGTTTTCCTTTCCCTTGACAGCAGTCTTAGGTAGTGCTAATAGATTTCAGCTTCAGAGGAAATACAGTACCAATAAGGTTCGGTGTATCGAATCCCTCACTGGCCACTGAACTTAGTGCGACAAAATTGTCCTTCATGTGATTTTAAGTGTCCATGGAGTAATTTCAGCCATTGGCCTGTCCTGTTATTTCTCTGCAGCTCCTTCTACCTCCATCATAATATGAGGTGGAGGAGATAGGATCACTACAGCAGCTGCTATTGTTTGATCAGCAACACAGTCTTTGCTGGAATTTCATTTCCCTTGCAGCCTCGCTTCTAGAATGCATTTGTCATCCATACTTTGTAGCAGACTTATATTTGCCTGTAATTACATACCAGTCTGGCAATACTTTATTGTTAACATAAAGCACTGGTGTTTAAATCCCCAATCTTACGCTGAAGTATTTGCAAAACTCTGTAATTGCTAAAATAATAAAGCTGCCATTATTGTATGGGAAGTTTACAGCCTGTTACTGAAATACTTGTATCAGATTAACTATACCTGTATGCAACCCTTATGTTCTCGTGGCTTAAGAGACAGACTTCTGAGTCTCTGATGCTTTCACAGAATGGCTGAGGTGGGAAGGGACCTTGTGGATCCCTTTAAGCTCAGAATGTTCTATTACTCTGTTGACTCTATGACTTCTGGTAGCCCAGGGCCATGCTCAGACGTGTTATCTCGGAGCACACAGGAGGCTCCACAATCTCTGGGCAACCAATTCTGGGGCTCAGTCAAAACTTCACCTTTTTCTGGATTGTGGTCTGCTCTCATGTACCATTTCTAAGAAGTCTATAAAAGATAGCTAAGAAAAACAAAGTTCGGTTTGGTTAAACTCAGTGTAATGGGTAGAGATACCACTCCAAACGTTTATGGATATGAAAGCTAGAAAAGATGAAGTACTTTGGTTTCATTTTGTGTTGGTTTTCTGCAAGCATAAGAACAGCAACTGCCCCTCTCTTGTTCATTATTCGTTGTGCTGTTGTTTGGCCTTTACACAATTCCCCACTTTGTCAGTTTGCTCCCAAACTAGTTGGGCAAAGCAGACCTCAGCACAGGACACCGGGGGAAGAAGTAACTAACTGGTGCAGGTGCGTTATTATTATTATTATTTCTGTACAGAAAGCTCAGAACATCCACACTGAGTATAAGTGTTGTCTCCAGCAGCTTGGGAATTTGTGCTATAATGAATGGCATGGTCTCTCAGCTTTGTTTTCATACACGAGCATAGAACATCTTCACATGAGGGATGGCAGGGAACCTCTGAGTTCTTCCAGCAACGGCCACTGGACGGTACCATTGGTGACCCATCGATAGTTCTAGACCCCACAGAGCAGCAGCATCACACTGAAGACCTTCACATAACAACGCATGTTCGGAATGCGCTGCTATTGAGCCAATAGGTGCTGTTCTGCGGTGCCGTCTGCCTGTAACCCACCTGCTCTCCTCTCCCCCACTGCTCAAAGTACTGTCCCGGCCTTGCGTACCCCCACAGAGCAGGAACAGCCCCGCTTCTGGACGGGCCCTGCACCGCGAAGACTTCGGTGCACAGGATCCGGGGGGCAGAGGGGCAGCGTCTCCCGCCCGGCGCTGAGGGGGCCGGGGCAGCCCCGAAGCCGAGGCGGGAGGGCCGCACCCGCTGTGCCCCCGCCGGCAGCGCGGCCCTCGCCCGCCCACCCCTCAGCCCGGCTCGCGTCGCTCCGCGCTGGATTGCTCGTGTCTGCCCGGCGCTGGGGCTGCCCGGCTGGCGGCGCGGCCAGGCGAGCTCAGCCGAGCGCAGAGGCGGATTTTGAGGAACAATAACAGAGCGGGGAGTGCGGGACCGGCGCGGCCGCCCCGCCCGCCGCCGCACCATGTACGCCTTTGTGCGGTTCCTGGAGGACAACGTCTGCTACGCGCTGCCCGTCTCCTGCGTGCAGGACTTCAGCCCCACGTCCCAGCTCGACTTCGACAACCAGAAGGTCTACACGGTGTACCGCAACCCCGAGGAGGCGGCGGAGGAGGACGACGAGAGCCCCGGCGAGTGGGGGGAGCGCCTGCTGCTCCACAAGGCCCAGATCCTGGCGCTGGCAGGTGGGCGCGGGCAGGGCCGGCTGAGGGAGGGGGCGGGCGGCGGACGGAGCCCTGGGGGGGCGGGGGGGGCAGGGCCGGGGGGATCCGCAAGTGACCCCCAGGGCTGCGCCGGGGCAAGTGCCGGGGGGACCGCGGGGCGGGGCGGGGAGCGGGGCCGGGTTGGGGAGAGCCCCCCCCGAGGGAAAAAAAAAAAAAGGGAAGGTTTCCCTGCCCGACGTATTTATAGTGCATGGAGTCATTTCTGTACCTCCGCAGCTCGCGTTGCCACATTGGTGCGTGTTGCTGGTTTCTGTCCGCTCTCTTAGTTTAAGCGACTTCCCAGGTTGGGAGGCAGTGGGGGAAGCAGAGCTTTGCGCGGCACGCGTGTGGGGCTTGGTGGTGCTCAGTGTGTCTGCCCCACATTTCTCTTACACATGGCTCCCTGCCTATGAGCACCGCTTCAACTGCACATCAAAACCACAAGCCCATACTTGGGCCATTTAAACCCTGGTGGGATGGTGCTGCTGTGTGGTCCCTGTGTCGTGTCCTGTTGGCAGCGCGAAGACTTTCCGTAGTTTCCTTGCAGAAAACTGTCCTCTTCACAGCTGGCATGGGAAGAAAGTTTGAGGGTGTTTGGAGTGAGCTGCTGGCTGGGCTGGAGGTGTCCCATAGGACGGGACAAGCTGAGTGTCAGTGAGGCCCACAGGACTCTGGGTTCCGCTCCTGAGCTCCACGTTTGGGGAGATATGCGGCCCATGGCCATTTCCCCAAATATGGCCTGGGCTGCGGAATCAGCTCTCTTGCACTGCAAAGGCCGTGCCTGCTTCTCATCCCCAAACAGGGCAGCTTAGTGCTACAGGCATATAAAACTAGTGTTTTCCTAGCTTTTGTTTTATTTTTGGAAACAATTCCTGGCATAGGTCAGCTGGTGGTCCCTCTAGTCCCTGAGTCAGAGAGTGACTTGTACCAGTGGCCTGTGTACAGTAGTGGCCATAAGCAGATGCTTGGAACAAATAAGGAACAGTAGAGCTTGTATGCCATTTCCCTGTAGAGCTTCTCTGCTTTGTGAATATCTGCAATCCCCAGAGTTCAGGAATAACACAGGCTGACAGAGGATTGGATTCTCCTGCAAAGTTTTTGTCATCCTGTGCCAGCACACAGTGTTTTGTGTGACCTGTCTGTAGCACAGGAGGATTGAAATATGAATTATTTGCGTGTTGCCTGCCGTGTACATGGAAGACAGCAGTGTCACTGCTTGGGGTTTGCTTGGCCTCTTCTCAAAGGTCACTCACATGGAGTTCACCTTCCTCCTCCTTACTGCGGAAGTGCCCTTTCTCAAGTGTTTCAGAGTTCTCAGTCGTGCTGTTTTGCTCATGTGGTGAGCCTACAAAGTTGCCTCGGTTTTCCAGCAGAAAGTGTTCCTACTTTTGTCAATTCACTCATCCCAGACAGAGTTTGTTCCTAAGAGAAGTCTTCCCGGCAGTTTGTTTCATCTCTTTTGAACCAGAACAAGGCAATATGCATTGTTTCTCCACAGAACAAGACTTGTTGCCTGCATTAGAGATCTGCATTAATTACTCCTCAGAGATCTTAGTTCTTACAGGAACTTTTCCTACTGAGCCAGGAACACAAGGAAACATGGAACTATTTTTATCACGTGTGCTCCATCTCAGTACACATGACGTGTACGTGTAAGTTACACATTTCAACATTTTTCACATGAGTCTACTCCTGTTCTTCTTTTCTTCCTCTACCATATAAAAATTCTGTAACTGAATTAAACATGCTATAGCCAAGGGATTAGTTACTTTCAGAGTTTTCACCTTCTCACCAAATGTTTAATGTTGATGCTTATTTTGTAGTGGTTAAAACACTGGGGAGGAAGGTTGATCTTACATGAAGATACTTTTGGTTTTAGTGTCCAAGTAAGTTTGTGTGGCAAACAGATTTAAGACAACTTTTTTATAGCAAACGTTACAAATCTGATATTATGCAACCTGCTTTTGTAGTGTAAAAGATGAATTTAAAAGTCAGTAACGTGTCACATACTTGCATGGAACTTTTAATCCTGAAGCATTACAATGTATGTTAGAAGTAAAGTAAATAAAGTGGGTAAAATAGCTTTTATCTTTAAAATATACATACTGAGTTGATATGGAATTTCTGAAGGGGAACCCGTGCCTGCACAAATTAGTGTATCAGTGACTTGTAAGCATTTACTGCTTTGGTCTGGGGATTCCCCATTAAGAACAGTCTTCAGGATCAATGTGATAGTGTACATATTAAATTTAAACAAAAAAAGGTGGGAGGAGGAATTTCTTTTTAGTTTCAATTAGTTTCAGTGCGCTCTGTTATTTTCTTAATAGGGTTTCAGCAGGTTGTACACTGATGTTCCAAAGCTGTTCAAGTAAGCAAAATGGTACCTGCTTATATATATTGTCATGATCGAACACCGCAGTTGCAGTAGGGTACAAAAAACCTCTTATCTTTCCTCTTTAGCAACATCAAAAAGGAAGGAGTAGAGAAAGAATACTGATACAAGATGTAGCTTTTGAAACAACTTTTCTACTGTCTTTAAAAAAAAACAAGGAAAGATACACTTTTACCATCCTGACACTCGAGTGGAGTTCACCTAGAGATAGATACATGTTCACACCCACAGTACAAACTTTTATTGGAGTATTTGTGTTGTAAACTGTTTGTGAAGCAATTGTCCTGATTTGAAGGAGTCTAGGAGCAGTTCTTTGATCCCTGTGTTGAGGTTGGATGTTTGGAAATCTGCACATCATTGAGAAATATTATGGGTGCTGCAAGGCAGATGGAGCTGAAAAGGGAAAGGTGTTGGTTGTGCTCAGAACAGCACATAGTTCTGATAGACTTGATACGGTGGGGAGATAAATACTGTCTTCTGACAAATTTAACGGTAGTACATAGCAGTATTGCAGCAGAGGGATTGTTCTGAGCAGTAGTACACGTTTCTTGTGCCTTTGTGTGAATGGTTGGGATCTGGTGGTGGTGGTTGGGGAACCTTCAACTATTTCAAAAGTTAGCCAAAGACTAAGGCTGAAACAAAGCAGGTTAACCCCCGACTAGGGCAGCTGTAGACAGCTGAGCCATAGAAAGCATATTAAAATGAGTGTTCTGTTCCATAACAAGTTCGGCATTTGGTTAACAGGCGGCCGATGTTACGTAGTAGTAAAGGAATCACTTTATTTACCTCTTGAATGGAAAATACAGCTCAGCAGACTGGAGCTGCACTGTAAGGCAGTTCTTGAGATGGCATGTTAACTGCTCTTTCTCACTGAGGATAAAATAAATAGACAGCTTTTCAGAAAGAGCTCGAGTCTTCCTTCTGATCATCCACACCCTTCATTTTTATTTCTCTCATGTCCTTTCATCTAAACACTAAAGCTGTTTTTCTCGTCCCTCTTGTTGAAACAGGTGTGCCACTTGCAACTTTTTTTGCTCTTGTCCGATGTAATCATTGTCAGTTTTGTCCATAAGCATGTATACCTTAGTGTGATCCTTACGTGACCCTGCTGGAGCCACTTCTAATGCTCATCACTTTGCAAAGCAAGGTGGAACAAATCAAGGTGCAGGGACTTTTAAAAAGTTTACTACTCCAGGCTGCATCTGTTGACAAGTTAATAGTGACTGTCTTCTAATTGGAGGCATTCTTTTCTGACTGCAGTAAATAATTGCTCTCTCTAGCTGCTGCCCTTAGCACTTCCCACCTGCACCATCGCAGCAAACACGTCTCAATCAGATCCTGACTGCAATTCCCTGCCTGCTACAGCAGGCACATTAATACCTGTGTGCATCCATATTCTTCCTTGTCCCTTTATAAAGTGCGATGCTCCACTTTTTATTTAAATAGGTTAGGTGATTTTTTTCTTTTCTTTTTAAGGTCTTTAAAAGTCTGTACAGCTCATGATGAGGTAATTTGCTGCGTTTCAGAAGGACGTAAAGTCTCCATTACTGGAACAGTTTTCAATTAAGTGATTTTGTTACTGAGTTTTGAGTAAGTTTGAGGGTGAATTCATCCTAAGTTGAAGCTGCCTGCTTTGTATAGTTAATGGAGGAAAGACACTGTCAAGTGCTGGAGTAGGTGAAAATTTACAAGTTGGGATTTTAGATTATACCAAGAATGTGCAGCATTTAGGTCAGCAGGTGATCTAGACGTGTAAAATCATTCTGAATCCTTTCAGTATTCAGACAGCCTGGGGAGTTGGATTAGGTAGAGCAGCGTGTAGTGATGCCATGGTCTGTGCCATGCTCAGACACAGTGTTGCCCCAAGTAAGGCAGTGCCATGAGGAGGCTGTAGGAAGCCTTCCAGCAGTGGCTCCTCACAGAATTTTTTCCTGGGGTAGTTCAGGAGTACCTGTGGGCTGAACTTTGCGTAGCTGCCCATGAGCAGCCAGCCCTCTTTGTCCTACCTGAGCACTGGGACTTGCCTTGGGGTGACCTGGTCACCAAGCGGAGCCAAGCTCAGCAGTTCTGAATCAATCTTGTTCAAAACATAGTCCAATTCCTGTTCATTTTTAACTATTTCAAGATGAAGGACAGATTATTTTTTCTCCCTTTCTTCTATATTGTACTGTAGGAGTGTGTCTGAGATCTAAAGAGCTTGTACAAGGACACCATTTTTCTTTATCATATCTGTTTGTTCAGCACTGAAGTAGAGCGCATCAGTGCAAAGCTGAAGTACCAGCATTAAAGGAGTTTGGAACTTTTAAAACCATAGCCAGTATCTGTTATGATAGTGGAGATGGGTATGTATGATCAGCAACATAAAGTACTAATGAAAAGGAGTTTAAAAGCAATTAAACTTCAAGATCTTACCCCCTAGTTTTCTCTTTTCTTATACATCTTACTGTGGAAAGAAGTATGTTTTGGTCTCAGTTGACCTGCTTGTTCTTCAGTCACGTTTGCTTTTTGCTTCTGAAGAGTCAGAAGTCATTTACTAGCTTATTTTTATGACACACGCCCATACAGGTCACCTACAGTGTTGTGATTTCTTTTGGTCTCAGTACACACATTATAGCACATAACACAAGTTCCGCTTGTAAATGTTGCATAAGCTTAACTATGGTACAATAAAAATACAAATTTCAGGATTTTAATAAAATTGATTTCAAAGGTAGTATGGGGATGGTAACTATAGTAACTAACACTTACTAATTAAAATATGCTAAATTTTGCAGGGAAGTGGAAAGAGAGATTAATGTAAGTTATTGTTTTTGTTTTCTTAATTTGACTGTAAAACATTTTTTCCAGTGCTAGCCTAAGTGCTAGTCACTCCATTATGTGCTTGGTTGTTGGGGCTTTTTTGTTGTTGTTGTTGTTGTTTTTTGCTTCAAGAAACCCTCTAAAAATAGCAGCAACTGAACCACATAATTTTTGTGCGGAAACTAAAAAATACATGAATCTACCCAGTATTTCCATAGCAAACTCATTCCTCAGGCAGAGAGGTTGTGGAGGTTTCCTGGAGAGTTCCCTGTAGGCTGCTGCTTTTTCTGGCCTTTGTGATCAGGAAATCATTATTGAGGGCTGGTACTAGTGAAGTTCTTCGGTGTGATTCAGGCTGACTGCTTATGGCAGGCAAATTGACAAACTGTAGCTGTCATTGAGAGGATGATGTCTTGAGATGAACTCTTGAACTTTTTGAAAAAGGCACAGATTTTGCAAGAAATACATTTTTATGAAATACTTAGCATGTCCAGACTTTTGAAAAGTAGTTCCCATAATTGAGTTTTGCATATAGGTACAGAGTAAAGACTTAAGGGATATTAATGTTATGCTTATTTTCAAGGATATGTATTTTTTTTATTTAATGGTAATAATTTATTATTGTTTTTGATTCCGAAAGGATTATGAGAACTGTTCCAGAATAGTTATATTCCTTTTTGCTGGAACAGGCTGCCCAGAGAGGTTGTGGATGCCCCGTCCCTGGAGGTGTTCAAGGCCAGGTTGGATGGGGCCCTGGGCAGCCTGGTCTAGTATTAAATGTAGAGGTTGGTGGCCCTGCCTGTGGTGGAGGGTTGGAGCTTGATGATCCTTCAGGATCCTTCCAACCCAAGCCGTTCTATAATTCTATGTTTGATGTGCTCAGAGTGTTGTATAATATTAACAAATCTACAGATGGAGACACTGAGATAGACAAGAGAGGTCAGGTTATTCAAGGTCTGTATTTAAGTAAATATTGGATCCAAGATAAAAGCTGTCCTCACCATTTTGGGGGGAAAAAAAAACAAAAAACAAAACCAAAAAAACAACAAAAACCACCCACCTTGATTTCATGTTCTCAGTCTGCGTGTCTTTACTTGATCTAATGGCTCCATCATTTTCTACTGCCAACAGACACAGTTTTAATCCTCCTAAGAAATTAAATGGGAGAGTTTTGTTTATAAAGAGTAAAAGAATAATAACTTTTATCAGTTATATAAACAAATTAAAACTTGTATAAATTATTATTTATGTTTGTTTTGAGCCATGTTGCTCTTGTTTAGTTATTGTTGCAGAGGCTGTGTATTAACTTCTGAATTAAGAAATACATCATCAGTGAGCTTCCTTGACTTGGGTTTCTGGTACATCATCCTCCTTACCCAATATGTCCAAACCTAACAAGCCTTTTCCCAGTCTCATTTAGAGTTATTTTCAGTCTGGCTTCTATTCTCTCCATTCAAATGAAATTCACAAGGTTTAGCAACCTTTTTGGCTGGTTTCTCAAGAGTATGTCTTCACCTGTGGCGTGCTTTTTGGCCTTGTTTGTCAGTGCTGCTGCTTGTTATGCTTTTCCCTGATGTTCTTTTTGAAGACATTTCCCTAGTCGCTCAGCTGTCTGTTGCTGTCTTTTTCTTGGGAAGTTTTTCGGGGGTATTTAGTTCTTAAATTTTTGAGGGTGATATCAGCCCTGATAATGGACACTCAGCTTTGCCTCTTTATTCCTTACTTTTCTCACTTCCTGAAATTTCTTTTCAGTTTCCCCCTCTGACATCCTTATGCAGAAATGTTTGATCCCTTTTCTGCCTGCTCCCCTCATTTTAGGGGGAGCTTCAACTTTGGTGGCTCACTTCCTTGAATACCTTTTGCATTCCTACACCATCCATTCCACTGTGTTGTATATTATTGTGGTTTTTGAGTTTCTTCCTCTTTGGTAGAGGTCTTAAGCTCAGGGTGGTTTGTGCAAGAAGAGTTTTTCTTCCTCTGTGCCCTGATCACCTTCTGAGCCTGCAGGGTTGTTACACGTTCTGAAATCACATCTTCCTCGTAAAGTCCTTCTTCTTGACTTAGCTAACGTGAGAAACTTATGGTTCTTTTGTTGTTTTTCTTTTTTCTTTTTTTTTTTTCCATTTTCAAATAAACTAGCCTGGTTTTCATTGTTGTATTATCATGCTGCTTTCATTTTCAGTCACAGCAATATTGATTATTGTTTATTTGTGTTTAAGTGCCACTTAGGAATCTATGCCCTGTGGTGCTCCGTGCCTGTATGTGTTTTGAAGCACCAAGTATACCTTTGTCTGTGGGTTTTTTGTTTTGGTTCTCGAGTGTCTGTCTTGTTTTAAGTGTGTACTGAAAGCGGTGCAGAACCTACTCAGGCAGATGCTGTTCTCTCAGGCAGCAGTGAGGCAGTTCCCCCCGTGCTGCTGCGTTGAGTTCTTTGCAGGTGCTGCCCATATGTGTTGGGTATATGCCTAAAAATGGGAAGGGTGATGTTAAATTTTTTGAACTATCAGTATATCATTTTTCACAAGGAGTGGAATTCTTTTTGAAGGCTTAGGGAAAGGATGAATTTTGCTCAAGGTTCTCTCATTTTATTATTGTAAGATTTATAGCATCACAGAGCCCCTTATTTGGGCTGATCCGAAACCTTCCATCTTCCATCTACACAGGGTGCAGAGCTCTCTTTCTCTTGTTTTTCATCTTTGATTCCAAAAGTTAGAAAACAAACAAACAAACAAACAGAATTTGAACTACTTTTTTGAAGAGATTAGTTTGTTCAGTACATACCATTAATTTAGAAAGTAAGGAATGTTTTAAAGAGACTTTGAGTTTTCCATAGTTCTACTCTACATCCCAGAATATGGTTTTCAAATTTAGGTCACTAACATATTTTTACTTGAATTTAACCAACTCATTTCCTGCCCTGTCAAATTCACTTTGTCTGCCTCAGTTCCCTGCTGCTGTAGACTCGAAGCTATTGCCTTTTGGCCCAGATCCACCCATTCTGATGCTGAAACGAAGGCCTGACTGAAGGAAACATTCCAGGAACAGTTTATCCTTTGCTAGTTGATACTGATTCTCTAATACAGGCATGTTTTTTTGACTCTTTTCTTTTCTTTTCTTTTGGCAATGCTGAGGGCAAATGTCTTCCCAGCCACTCTGAAGTTTCCCAGCAGTTTGCTTTCTTCTTGCTAGCTGAGGAACTCTGGGAGGTGGCCGTATAGACTGAGAAGTGCTGTTATGTGCACTGACTCTTGAGCCCTGTACTTCAGTACCTAGTGAGGTTGACTGGTGAGATCTCTCCAAGCTTGACCTTTTCCTGGAGTACTGTTATTCCAGCATTCTTCATCCTGTGTATTGAATCACAAAGTACCATTTTCTCTGCCTGACTACCAAAAGCAGTTTTTCTTGCCTCGTGTCTTCTGGAACGTCTGTTTAAAGGGCAGAGGGCTTCAATGCTGTCCATGCTTGCATCGTGCTCCTGTGCTGTTTATTTCATTACAGGTATCTAATTAGCTACGTTAAATGCTAGTTCTCAGTGGTCAGTTTCACTAAATCACTTATTTCACACACAGGAAAAGCTGTAGATACAACTTAGTGACAGTTAGTTCATGACCGCCAAAGGGAAGATATAATCTTTAACTTGTGTCAAGGTTTAAATGACTGGGGGCAAAGTCTGGACAAATCATTCACGTCATTGCAAAAGGCTCTGAGTGACAGCATTTCTAGAACTGCCTTTCTCAGTGCGTTCTATAGCTCCAGTCAGCAAATTGTGTCTTGTCCAGCTGTTTAGGTTCATATCTTGGTTTTCTCCTGGCTCAGGATTTGTGCATGTTTAACGTTTTCTGGATTGCTCTTTTGTCCTTGCCTTTTGTAGGCTTACACAGCAGCAGAAATGGAGTTCTAAGAAGAACAGATCAAAAGGCACATTCATGTTTCTCCTACCCCTCCCTCTGGTCTACTCTCATTTCCCTCCCACCCCTTCCCAGATTCCATCAATATTTACAGAACATGAGCCAGTACTTAAGCATTATCCTAAAATCAAGAATGGGTTTTTTTCTGTCTCTATCTGCAGCTAATGTGGAAGACAACAGAAGTTAGAAATGTACTTAAAAAACAACAACAACAACAAAGACCATTTAATATCCAACACACTGAATGAATTGTGTTAGATATAGATAGGCCTAGAAAGAACCGATCGTATGTAAGAAAACTTTGTATGGAGTTTTATTGGAAGACAGAGGAAAGTAACATTATTAATTCATCAACTAAATGAGAGAAATCCTGAGCTTTAATTTGCCTAGGCTCATTTTTACTGGTTTCTTCAAATTTTGTGCATGTGGGGACAAATAATTCTTCAAATCATTTAACAGGATAAGCAGTAAAATCAAGAAACCAAATGCAAAGATTTGCCCAACACAGGAGAGACTCGTGTTGATAGTTAGACACCAATAACTGATATACTGAGCATTTGTAAGGAGGTATATAAGTACACTTTTACCTTCAGTCCACCAGTAAAGTCATGTAAATATGGATTTCATAGGCAGACTGAGAAACTGGGAGGGGAATGGAAGGTGAAGAATTCAGATAATGTGCATTGTTTTACTTGACCCCCAGACTGGATATTTTCTTTCATTTCTGTTCTTCAGAGCATCTAGTGTGTTCTTAACCTTTACAAGTTGACTTAAAAAATAGAAAGCCAAAACCAAAAGAAAAATATTTCTGTTCTTCCAAATTGTTTTTATTTTAATGTTTTGTATGTGAGAAAATATTTGCTGACTTCACTGTTGCCTGCACATGCACTTATTCCTGTGTGACTCCTTTCCAGGAGTGTTTCAAGCCTTTCTTTTCCCAGGCCATGGGCAGAATTGATGGTGTCCGTTTCCAGTTTGCCTGGGGTTCTGGCTAGGGCTGACCTCAGGTAGCTGCCAGCAGGCACTTTAGGTAACTATGTGAAGCAATTGGATTATGTCCACCTTGTAATGAGGCCAAGGGTTATTTCAGACCAGGGAAATAGATCTGCATTCTTTAAATGCAGAAGAGATGTAGAATGTTGATCTTCATGTTCTGTGGAAGATGTTTTGGCAAAGCGACCTAGGGAAGCTTGCTCTGCAATAAACGTGCACTTGAAAGAATTGTGAGCACATATTTTAGTGAAACACTCTGGTGCACCAAAGTATATAGTCACAGAGATATGTATATTCTTCTTCCCATCTGGATTTATTTATTTTTCAGTTTCTGTCCTTCTGAGAAGATACCAATACCCATTAACCTATCCTTCAGTCAAATTTGTAGGTTTGGGTTTCTTTGTTCTTTTAGTAAGAGCTCTCTTATCCTCTGCTCTCTGACAGTAGAAGTGAACTGTGTCACTCTTCTGATGAAGCTATATTTTGCAGATAAATGGAAATGTAGGGTTGGTTTTTGTGTGCTGTTGTTGTTTTTTGTTTGTTTCTTTCTTTGTGCATTTTTTGTTTTTGTTTTTTTCCCAACACTGAAACAGTTGGATTGCCTTTCTGTTTTCCTGGGATAAGCATCCATGGTGCTCTGGGGAACAGAGAATGATCTAAAATAAGCCTCACTGTTTTTTGTTGTTTATCTGTTTTGTTTTGCATCTGTCTTAGTATTTATTGCAACCATCTGCATTTCATTTTAGGTTGTCTAATGTCTTATTCTGCGTTTTCTGTGCCTCCCCTTTTTACATAGCCCTGGGCTGTAATATCACCATTTGCCTACAAGAGATCCATTTCTATCTGTAACAAAATGAATTGCGTTCATCTGTGTAATTCATTTCTAATGAATGCCTCGATCCTCATTAAACAGTGATTTACCTTTGTTTCCCTTTTCTGTGTTGTCAATGCTAACAATTTCGAGGTCCTGTGGAGAGATGCTAATGTGAGAAAGCAGAAGTCAATGCAACTAAACACTAAGAAATGTCATCCTCATTAGCACCCTCAAAAATATTCATGGGACACTTTCTGAAATACAGTTTGCAGGTGGATAAGAAGACTTAAAATGTTCTCTTATTCATAGGCTTTCAGTGCACAAATACAACACTTCAGACTTTAAAGGCATCACTCCTTGTCGAAGTCCTGCATGGGTAGCCAAGCTGCTGAATTCCTTTAGACTTGGTTTGCTCTGCAAGAATTTCACAGATCACAGACATATTTGGGGTGACTGTACTCTTGCTTCCCTGTCCCCTTTGCATCTTTTCAAAAATATTAAAATGCTTCAAACATATTTCCAGGAAATATTTAATTTTGAGGTGTTTTAGAATCTTTCAGACTTGAAAATATTTTACTTAAATTTTTTGAGATTCAGAGATTTCAACATGTCCTGCAGCATCTCCTTTTCCTGCCCTGGTGTTTGCACGACTGCAGAATCTGCTGTGTTTGCACATAAATCTGTGCTGCTCATGGTTGGAGTACAGGGTAAATAACCACGTTTATTTTCACTTTAAGCCTCAGCAGAGTCTGAACTGCAGCAACAGATAATGAATATGAAAATACTGTTGGTAGACTTAAAGTGTTGCAGATGTTTTTAGGAAGTTGTCTTATTTACAGCATCTTTAACTCTTATTTAGGGATAGTACTACCTACTTGTTGATGCTTTTGGTGATTCCAACAAACTTAGCTTGGCATTTTACGATACTTACTCTTGTGTTTGATCAGATTGATCTCCTGTTGAAACTCTGGCATTGTCAATGGCCATGAGTTGAGTTACAGCGTGGATTAATTTGAGGGGAATGAAGCATGGGAGATTTTTTTTTTTTTTAATGAGTCTTACTGAAGTCATGTAGCATTTGGAAGTAAGAACACTGGTTAATGTAACAAAATTTTACTTTCAATATACATTTTAGAGGACAAAACTGACCTTGAGAACAGTGTGATGCAGAAGAAAATTAAAATCCCCAAACTCTCTCTCAATCACGTAGAAGAAACTGGGGAGGTTACAGATTATGGGGAAGAAGATGTGGAGCTTAGACACAGTAAGGTACTGAAGACTTTCCTTTTTTTTCTTTTCTTTATTTTTGGGGCGTGGGGGGGGAAGTGCTTGGGGCATATACAGACTTCATAGTTTAAGAATTTCAGTCCTGCTTTTGATCTCCTTAAAACATTGTGGTTATTGTAATTGGGTCAAATTAGGAGCAGAGGGGATATGGTATGGGTTTTCAAAAACCTGATTCATGTGCAATCAGACATTTTCCTGTTTATATGGTCTTGCACGGCTTAATTGCCATTCAAGGTTTTTGGAACAATGCTTTTTCGCTTGGGTGCAGAATGCTTTAAAAGTGACCAGCTGTTCTCGGTGGCACTTATGACCTAATGCACTCTGCTTGTTTGGAATTGGAAAGGGAGCTCTGAGACTTCTCAAATACAGCAGTGCTGGAGAAGACAAACTGACAAGGCACCATCCCTCCATTATAACTGCCAGTTGCCTTTTTAGGTCCAGATGCCAGAAGCCCACTATGTAGCCGTATTTATTTTTTGATACCAAATGATTTCTTTAAAAGCCTGCCAACCTTCAGAATAAAATAATGTTCTGTGGCTTCATGTGTTTTGCAGCTGCAGGAATGATGCTAGTACATCTCTTTATGGTGGGCCTGCATTTTTTTTAGAGCATGCGTGGAGCAGGCATAACATCAAATAATCTCATTTTCTGCCACATTACTCATGGATATTGTGGTATGGGAATTGATAGTGTCAGCTTCTTGTCTCTAGTCTATGAACTACATTTGCTTTCATTGGAGTTGCTTGGAAGTTCAAATGCTTTTTCCATATTTGGCCAATAAAACATAGTGACTTTTACACGTACTGTTACGTTTTAATACTGCTGTATGGGCCCCCGAAAACAGGTGTGCTTTAATTTATAGAGTTTGGATTTTATTTAGAAGACTGAAGGTAAATTTCTGCTAGGAGTTCAAAGAACTAATTGAGAAACAATCAGTTGATCAGGAAAATGAGACTAGATGATATGTTCTGTCTCCAACTTGAGTGTTTTCAATTCCCTTTCATTGTTTTCTGATAGTGTTAACATAGTCACTTGCATCAACCGGTTGGGCTAATGTAGCAGAGGAAAAGTCAGAGAAGGCTTTGTCTCCTCATGTGTGGGAAGGACAAGCCCTCAATGCATACAGCAGCTTTGTATGGTGTGCTTCTTTGATCTCTGATGTCGTCACAGGTGACAAACATAACTGATTGTCTCTCTTACCTACCAGAAAAGCCTTTGTTGTAGGAAGTCTAGATGTTAAGCATGAACCTCAACGGAAAAGAGATCTAGATCCAGTGTTATTTTTTTAATAAATTAGCTTTATATATGTAATGGAGTGACTTATCATACAGTCAGTTTGCAAGTGTTGCATAAATGCAGAAAGAAAGACCTGAAAGAGAGACCTCTACACCTCAGAAGTTTGTATATGCATTTTGCTGAATTACACCTGCATGGTAGCTACAGTGTATGTCTCCATAAGAATTTGATAAGCAAAACATTTTTGCAGGCTGACTTTTTTTTTTTTTTGCATTTTTTTTAGTAAGTAAAATAATATTTGCAGTCCACAAATCTGTGGGATTTAAATTTATATTAAACCTTGCTATACTTCTAATTATTATTATTTTTATTGTAACATTCAGAGGCAAGATGGAAGGAAACAAAGTGAAGGTACACACAAAAGCATCGAAGCAGTTGTTGCTCGCCTTGAAAAACAAAATGGGATGAGTCTCAGTAATACTTCCAGCCCTGAGGAGGCTTTCATGGAGGCTTCAGAAGGGATGAACAACATGGACGATGCTGTAGTCCCTCGGATTCTGTATGAAGAATTGCTGAGGAGTTACCAACAGCAACAAGAAGAAATGAGACACATTCAACAGGAGCTTGAAAGAACACGGAGGCAGCTTGTGCAACAAGCAAAGAAGCTAAAGGAATATGGGGCACTCGTGTCAGAAATGAAAGAGCTCAGAGACTTGAACAGGAGACTCCAGGATGTACTGCTTCTAAGACTAGGTAGTGGTAAGTGCCGGACTTAAATGGGACAAGTTTTAATGAATTTTGCAAATGTGATCAATAGTAATGGAAACATTTTTGAAGAATAGCAGTGGTTGTTAAACTGGACACTGAATGTTAAAAGGGTTTTCTGCTATGGCTGTACAATATACGTCGAATTTGTATGATATGTATGTCTGGGTTTTTCTTTAATGGTAGTAGAGGTCTTTGTGCTGGTTTGGCTGAATCAGAGTTCCATTTTAAGCAGCTGTATTTTAAGAGGTCTTTGAACTTTCAGTATATGCTGAAAAGATAATAAAGTTTAAACTGCAAAATATACCAATATGTTCTAGCTTTAAAAAGGAAAAAAAAAAAAAAAAAGAAGAAAGAAAAGGCAGTGCAATGAATATTTGGGCAAAAACTATTCTATTTCTTTCAGTTAGGGTTTTTTGTTATGTAAGTGACTGTGTTACCTCCCATTTTCTGCCCCCCGCTTCCCGTTAGTAGCACACTGGAATGTGGAATACACCTGAACTTCTTGGCAGTGGCTTTAAACAGCCGTGCTATTTGAAAAATAATGGCTTGTTAAAGACTAATTCCTATATTAGTGTCCCGTTATCAGCACTTGTTACAAAATGCAGGTTTGTGTGATTTGGATTTAAATTTTAAATATCTTGAGTAATTGCTAAATTGTTTTGGTTTATAACAATTATTTAATCATTATGTTGGAATAAATGGGAAAAAAGACAAAATAAAAAGTTCATCCTTTTCATTGAAGATGATACCCTTGGAATACCTTCAAATATTTTACTGAATTATATTTATTTGCTAATAGAATGTGGAACTGTTGTGTTGAAGATTTGCTTGGTGACTGAAACTTCGTTGAAATTTACGCATCCAAACTTAGCATGCTGTGTCTTATGTCTGCCTTTGTGTATCTGGAAAATTAATTTTTGCATGTTAGTTGGATGTTGGCTCTTCTACTTGAACGAGTGCATGCAGTTTGCATGGAGATCTGAGTTCCATTCACGTACAAACCTGAACCTGGTAGAGCATGTGCCTGTGCTGTAGCATGTGTTAAGGGGTGCTAGCAGATTTGGACCCAGGTTCTCAAGGCTGAAGATTTAAACTGGGTGTTTGGGTGTGAACGGTCATTGTTGTTATGCTCTGCATAATTAAAATGTCATTACTTATTATAAACGTTATAGTTAACTTTTAAAATAAAACAGGCAAGATTTCCACAATCTGAAAACACAATGTGGTTGGCAGTAGATTCTACTGAACTTTCTAAAAATTTTCCTTGGATGGAGAGATGTTTCTTCATCTGCAAATAGTTAGCTGGAATTTCTGTGAATGGAACATCAACCAGATGTTTGTAGGCAATGGGGCTAAACAGCATAAAATACCAATTTAGTTGGTAGACTTGACAACAGTTTGAGTGGTGAGACCAGCAATGGAATGGAGACAGCTTCTGAATTCTGTCTCGTTTCTTTCACTCTAAGAAAGGAGGGTGTTTTTTTTCACTTAAGCCAAGTTAAGAAAGCTTAGAAGAAAAAGGAAAAAGAAAATGAAATAGGAAAACTTATGAAAAAAGACTGAAATAAAATGGAATCTTCACTCTATCGGACCCTCTATTGGACCTATTTGTTATCAGTATGCCCCCTTCTACATAATACATCTCGAATACCTTGAAGACAAGTTAGTTTAATTGTCTGGACAAATATTAATTATGAATAACTTCCAGAAATCCTTTATAATAATTAGTTGTAACATTAAAACATTGTGAAGGTGGGTTCTCTCCTGGATCCCTTTGGAACTTTTCATGGATGACAAAGGTAGAATTCGGCCCTATGGGCTGTACTGTGTGTGTGTCACATGTGTTGTGTGTGTATTTTGTGTGTTGTGTGTAGACTTGTTGTACTAACTGCTGCTAACTGTTGCCTTTCATTGTAGCCTCTCTCACAGAGGAAAAAAAACAAGTTCTAGAAAGATTAGAAAGAGAGATATCTTCAGCAAGTTATAAATTAGAGAGTCTGATGACACCATGAAAAAGTGCTGTTTTTAATCAGGAAAAAATAAATCTTTATGTATGTGTTTCTTTACTTTTCCAGTCTTGTAAGTGGAGTATGTTTGAGTATGTGAAGAATCTCTGAAAATGGTTTGGAAAATAGGTTACATCCTGAATCTCTCTTTGGTTGTTGTGGTGATCTCCTAATCCCAGAGTTTCAAATGATGTGTCATTTAAGTTAAGCTTTACCTCTAGCAGGCTGAACTTAATGCAAACTAATTGCATTTCTCTTTCACCGTAAAGACTTCTGATTTGCTTGCATGAGATGACAGCTGTTTTGTGTTGATGAATTGCAGCTGTGGGAAACACGTCCTTGTTGCCATTTTAAACTTGCAGATCAAATATAGAACATCCTCTTGAGTTAACATTCAGTCAAGTATTCAGTCTCTTAATTTCCTATCAATATGCTGATTTCAGTGAGAATTAAGAAGTCAGCATATTCTGCTCCAGACGTGGGCCTTCGTCTCTGCTGCTAAATCCTGAGCCACTGCTGTGGGAAGAGCGAGGTTCTCTGTGTTTCACATGGGGACAGCAGAGCCTGAAGGCAGTTGTGGCCAACAGCGGTAGTGAAATCACTACTGACCCATGAGATATAATAGGAAGTTTTCCATCATTTCGATATGGATCACTTCCTGGTGGATACAAGAATTTGACCAGGGCTCTAGGGCTCAAGGCAGTGAGGAAAGAGGGTGATGATAGTGGAAGCAGTCACAGTATCCCTTGCCTGTGCATCCTGAAGTATGTACGTGGCCAAAGCCTCTCTGCACTTGCCTACGGTGGGGTTAGGAAGCCTTGTAGCTTATCTTTGCTCTGTTTCACCTGAAAGTACACTAATTTGCTCTAGTTTTATTAAGAGAGAGTGAGGTGACTTAGAAAATTAAATCAATGACTCTTCCCTATCTGCCTAACTTTAAATAGATACAAAAGTTGAGAAGTTCAAGAACTTTCTCTAAAACTAGGGGTCTCCAAATTAAGATATGGACAGTTTATTGTGATTGTATATGACCAGTAGTGAAGTTGTATCAGGGATGCTGTTTGAGTGTAGATCTCTTTCAGACATGCATGTTGCACTGCTAAGAGCTAACGTTGCTCTAATGCCTAGGAGTGTATACACCTCAATTCATTCACAAAGAGCTTATTTTTAACTGTGGTCTTTTTGGTGATGCAGTTTAAAAGGTTATGGGACTGACAACAGGACAGGGAGGAAGACAAGGTATTTGTGTGTCTTACCATGCACTTAAGGAATTACTACTATTTGGCTTCTCTTGATCTGTTTGGCTTTTTGATGAAAAAAAATCCAACATTTCTAGCAAGTAGGAGGAGTACAGGAAATAGCACATATAAAACATGGCCATTTCTCAGACTCCTGCTGTTTTCACTGGAATCCTGGTAGACCATGTTAGCTCAGGAGGTGTTTAAAGAGAAGCCTTCTCCCTCTTCATACTGCATTTGAAGTTGGGGGCCTCTCAGATAGTAAGGAAACTTTACAATCAGAAAGAAGATTTTTTCAAGAAAGCGTTTGTTTCCTTGGTGTGTCTTGAATAATTGTCTTTATTTCTTCACGATCAATATGTAACAAGTACTATTGCTATTAATCTTTTAGATGGCAGCATTTTTTAATATATATATATATATCCATTGCTCTTTTTAGAATAAGATGCAGAGCACAAGAGCTACAGAGATAGAACTTTAAAAGTATGGTGCATGATAAATTAGGCACACAGCACCCACTGGTATGAAGGTAACAATGCAAGTTGCATGTCTAACTCATAACGTGGAGCTGAAAATGCACTCTTTTAGTACTTACTGAAAGAAACCAGGAAGACTACCTACTTAGAGACAGATTTCTGTTTGGGAAGAAGAATCAGCGGAGTATAAAAGGAGACATTTTAAAGGCGTTCTGTAGGTGATTTCATTAGCAAAGCATGAATTGAATTAGAGATCTTTCTGACCTGTTAGAGCTATGGTTACTGGGTACTTCAGTCAGCTATTTTTCTTGGGGAATTCTGGAAACCAGATCCCAGCTGTGTCAATATATTACTGTTACTATGAATGTGCAGTAAAGGACTTCTAAGTAGCAACTACTAAAAGTGTTTAGATGAGATAAATGTTTCCTTCTAGGAAGAAAGTGATTATACTTAGGTATCTTCCTCGAAGCAGTTTTCAAAGTATAAGAATAATACATTTGAAGAAAGCTCAAAATAGCACTTTGTTGAAGAGTGTTTTCTTAAAAAGCCAAAAGTTCACTTCTCCATCTTAAGTTCACGTGGCAATTACATCCCTGCATCTGCCAGCACGAAGATCTGTGCAAAGACTCCGGATGGTTCAATCAATCAAGATTTTTCCCCAGTTTGACTCATTTTAACAGTTTCAAGTGTTGAAACTTCAGTTTGTTTCAGTCTCACCATGGTATATGCATGATAGTTCAAGTGCTTATGAAAATGACTGTGAAATTGTAATGCAAATGTTATGTTTTTGTGATTTCTCTCTTTGTGCCATGCTTGCATTGCATATGTCTCTTAAGACACTATTGGTGGCACTGCTGTGTAGTTGTGCAAGTCAACCTGGATGACTTCTTGTTGCTGAGTGTTGACTGGCAGTCATCTGAGAACAGCTAGCTAGCTATGTAGGTGCAGAATAAGCTATAGGATAAATGTCAAATACTGGCCGTCAGGGAAATGTTGATATGACCATATGATAATCTGTAAATGAGACTGCACAAAGTGGGGGGAATGACTACATTGGTTGTTCCAGTGCAGGAATTGTTTAAGGAGTGACCCTAGAACTCTTGTTCTGGGTTGACTTGCAGACATAGATCAGTTCAGACTTTGGTCTGTGTACAGGCACTGAGGGATGCTGCTCCATAATGGTGATATGCTTATTGAATTGTCATTTATTGAATCTGTGCAATATCTCATACACTATAGCTCTTACAAGTAGGTGAGTTTATCCTTGTAGTTCTTGAACGGGGTGATGACTCTGAGCTGGTAGCTGTGCTGTTAACAAACCCACTCTCCCTGCGTGGGACCTCGGTGGCTGCTATAGCTTCTCATGAGCTTAAGAGGCATCGAGAAACCAGGACAGGCTTCAGACCATAGCCTGTTCCTAGACCTCTGGTTTAACTGCTGCCATGAATGGGATAATGAAGTCCAGTTCACGCATTCTTTTGTTTTATTCTTCTGCCTTTTTAGGAGCACTTGATCAATTTGACCTGGAAAAGAAAAGATGATGACTGACAATATAATTATCCTCCTTTGAAGCCTCAAAACAAATGATTAACATTGTTCTATTACTTAATCTGTGCTTAATTTTTGTTGATTAGTTTAAAAATAAAAATTGGAGTGGTGATTGGATTTGGATGGATTGGACTATCTAAGTTCTAATTTATGGTTTTATTTTGTTTTTAACTTTGAATAATCTTTCTTTGCATGATACTTTAGCATAAGTAGCCTAAGCCTTTTTCCTTTGTGACATTTTTGTAGATGCTCAGTGATATCTAAAGAATTTTCAAAGTTCTATAAAATATAAATTATCCACATAACGTTACGTATAATTATCTCAGTAAATTATGGAGGTTTCATACAGTCATTTTTATTTAGTGAATTACTATTGTGTCTTTTGATTTATAAATTCACTACCATTGCAGCAAAATACCCGTAATGTGCACTGAAGCAATCTTATCCACATCTGTAAAAGTTTTATGTGTTAAGAATAAAACTAAACACTTAAATTTAAATGAAATATTTTAATCTTTATAAGACAGAGTTACTTATCCTGCTCTTACTTACTGATGTTCACAAGTTGGATTTTGGTTTGGGCTCTTTCTAACTTTTACTGTGAACTTGACCACTGTGATATTTTACGCTAACCACGGGTGATGAAGTGATTGATGCCATGTTCTCTGGGATAGCAGACAGCTCTCTTTTCTTAACTGTCTAGGACCTGCCATTGAGCTTGAAAAAGTAAAACCAGAAACAATTGAGCCTGAACCTGAGGTACAGAAGACCTTCAGTGAGGAAGCAAATACATCAACGTATTTTCCTGCCCCTGTTCCAGTAATGGACAAGTATATTCTCGAGAATGGAAAGGTATTTTAAATTAAATTAAATGTGGCATGAATAGTTTGTAAATGTCCTTCAGGTGTTTTTTCTTGTGGAGTTTTCATAATGCTGGGGATTGTGCATGATACCAGCTTATACAAACTTCCCTTGATTTTGCAAAGGTGTGCTGTTAATGCTGAGGAAAATTATGGAATTATACCAATGTGAACAGCACTGAAAATTATGCCCACTGTTGAAAGCATAGAATGCTGTATAACACAAGGAATAAAATTATTTAATATGCATGCACGTAGTATTCAGTCAATGACATACATAAATCCACTGAATATAGTCAGTGACGCACATTATAAAGTTACATTAGTCTGTTTAACAAAAATACCTTTTTTCTTAAAAGGTCTTTAATGTTTTTAGTGTGCTATACTCATATTGCAGAGAAACCTTCATGTTTTGGTTGGAGTCCAGCAGATAATTATGAACCCTGGAATGAAAATGGGCTCCCCTGAATATGGTAGGAGCGTTGCCTTTGGGATGAGCTGAAGTAGTTCTGCTTTCCAGATGTTTTTATTAAGTTGGTGAAATGCAGTCTAGCTGCAAGTATGCCAGCACCTGACTGATAGTTTTTCAGACTCCAGCATGTTTAATCCATTGTCTGCTTATCTACAGAGGCCTGCTTTTATAGCTGTTGCCATTATGATTAAATTAACATGATATTTCTTTTACAAAACCATATGTCCTTAAGCACTGCCTGTGCAGATCCATTCTCTTAGGATATGTATGCATTCAGTTCCATAATCTGAGAACCCTTTAGGAGGAAATGTCCATTTCAGCCTTCACGTGGAGTGGAATCTAGTAATGGAATAGCATCACATACTACATTTTCAGATCTGTGTTACAAGATTGACTGCAAAAGTGCCTGTCTTTCTTAAAGATGATTCAACATAATTGTTGAGGACAAAATGTATATGAAAAATGGTGTAATTTTGGCAGTTTGACAGTTATTTTGCTCAGGTAGCTTTTCTTGCCTAATACACGTATTTAACACGTGTCATTTTCTTTTTTTGTGTGTGCACATTATTGGCAATGAAAACTTAGAATATATTAGTATGACAGTTTAGTTTACTTTTTCTCTGCGTAAGGTTTGTAAGCCAGGGTATGTCCTTTAGTATCTGTATGCAGCTTTTTCTGCACCTTTATTTCATCTGCCAGCCTCTTGGCACTTGCAAGCTTTCTCTCTTTGCAGATCTCTAATTATTATTATTATTTTTTAATTAGTTTTTGGGTATTTTTAATGTCTTCTTATTTTTGGGGGTGCTTCAGCCAGATCAGATGCCAGAAATATAAGCTAGTAATTTATTTAGTGTTGGATAGCATTTTTTTCTCCCGTTTTCCTGATTCATGCCTTTTTTTTTTTTTTTCTTTCCAGTATTCCTGTATTGATGTACATTTCTAGAGTAGTGGAAATACCTTTTTAGAAACCTTACCCCTTTGTGGCATTGTGTTTGATCTTAGCAGGATTCTTTCCATGCAGATAAATCTCTCTCCTCCAGAGGGACAGCAGAGTTACTGAACAAGAGCCTATGGCATTCACTGAAGATGGAAAAAAAAGTCCATCTTCTGAGATACGTTTTAAATATATTGCACTTGTTAGCACAGTTACAGTGGTGAGCGTTGCTTTGAATTTGCTGCTCTTCCTGTTGCACTGGGCTTAAAGGTTCATCCTGCTGTTGCTGAAGTCAGGGGCAAAGTTCCCATTGATTTCATCAAGCCAAGGGACTGGCCCATGGGGGCACCTCTTCCAGCAAGAAGGTAATGAATTCTGAATTGATACAGTAAGCTTCCCATAGCTTTGGGAGTAATAGGAAACAGTACCAAGCCCGTTCTACAGAGAGGAAAACTGAGACATGGACAGATTAAATTTCTTGCTGTGACGCTGCTAGAAATAGAAATAGAAAGACATAAGATTTCTGTGGCTGTGGCTGTCTGTCACGTAGTTCCTGTTACCATAGGGGTTTCATATCAGGGATCATTATTTTTTAATAAATGAAGGACGTTCAAAGAAGAAGTGATCTGTCAGAACCATAGATATTGAAAATATTTGTTGTAACCTTATTTTTTATTTTAAATAACTTAAAATTAGTGAATAATTAAAAGACTAAGCAATTTCTAGCAGGAGGGAATGGGATTTTTGATCAAATAGGGGGCAGCCTCTAGAACTTAGTTAATATAGAAATCCAAAACCTCGCATCACAACATTCCATATCTCAGTTATAAGTAGCTGTTGTGTTCATTTTTACAGATAACCTTTCCAGATTAAAACAGAAATAGCCAATTTTTACCTGTAAAGTGACTGTTTTCTGTGCACAAACTGTGCACTCTGAATGAAGGTGTCTCACAAAATTTGAATTATCTCAGAGAATTATGAAGAAGCTCAACAGCAGGGAAGGAAAGAAAAAAAGGGTGTTCATGTTGTGCTTATTACTAGTTCCATTTCTGTCTATTATGAAATCTAAATAAAACGTGGACTTATGAAAAGCTTCTTAGAATCCTCTTAGTATAGTAGTTCCTGCAGTAGAGGCAGTTTGCTTTATGGTTATATACTTTTTCTTTCTTATTTTTGGTTTTTCCTTTTTTTTTACAAGGTAGCCGGTAGCCAAACCATCCTTATTTTCCTGTTTAAGGTTTTATACAACTACTTGCTCTTGAAAGATGCTGTAATAATAAAATATTTCTTCAGGCTATAGCCCACAATAATAATTAAGGCAAGCTTCCGTTTAAAGGGAAATGGAAGTTTGCTTGAATTTGCTTGAATATGGGCTGTAAAATTATGGCTATATAAAATTTTACAGTAGCTTTGTCCAATGTTCAGTGAATTTAATGGGACTTATGTGATATTCTTCAGATCCATATGGGCAGCAGACACAGTTTATGTAACACCATATGAAAGGAGTAGAAATCTGAAAAACTAAGAAGAAAACAGCTAAGCCCAACAAATTCTCCTAATAAAGGAGAGAGTTATGTTCACAGGATTTTTTTTTTTTTTTTAAATGATGAGGAGGCAGTAAGTTTTATTAAAGTTTTCGTGTTACAGAAAGAACCTCCATTTAATCAGATTTTATGAAACCTGAATTTTGGATGTAACAGTCCGGTCGATACATATTTTTTGGTATTTTCCACTTTTATAGAATTCTCTGAAAGCAAGTTCTATCATCTTGTTTTCCAGTGCAGTGAACTCTATCAGTGATTGGAATAGCTCGGTCATGCACTGCCTTGTCCTGGGTACCGAGCAAGTGTGGGCCCAGCATGGTGAAATTAATCAGCATGCGAACAAGGCTTTCTGGGTGCAGAGGCTTTGCAGGTGTCTGCAGTGTATTCCAGGGGTCAGGAGCACAGACAGATATGGGACAAATATTAACTGTGGTTCTGCTGCACAGGATCCAGTTGGATTTACTAGTTGCACTCATGTCAGATCCCTGCTGACTATGGTGGAGTCATTTTCCTTGCTGTTGCTTGACAGAGCCTGGTTATCAGGAGGCTTATCAGCTCAAGTGTTCACAGTGCCAGCCTAAGGACAGTGCTCAAGTTCTTGTCCTGCATTCATCTTAAGTCTGAAGCACTGAGAACGTTCAGGAAGAGATGCTGGGTAGCTCTGTGGGAGTCAGCCCAGCATAGTCAGTGCTGAGCAAGACTACGAAGCACAACTACACTCAAGCAGATTCCTGCCAGAGACTGTAGTGGCTTTATGCTGCATTTCTCAGTACCTGTATTATTATTCCTTTTTACTACTCTAATGCAATATCTCTGCTCCCTGTGTCTGGGTAATGGAAAGTTTATGATGTTGCAGCAGTGGGTCATTGCCTTTCCACAAAACAGTATTCACCTGGATAGATTGTTCAGGCTAGGTAGACTTTATTATAGAATTTGATTTCTACAAGACTTACGAAGTCTCTTGGTTTATGCTGAAATTGGAACTCTCAAAATCGCTTTTGCTCATCAAGTTACTTTAAACAGTCAGGCTCAGTCCTGCCAGCAGGAGCAGGATATGGCTTAGGAAGTATTCCCTTCTCTGCTGCCTCCCTTCTCTACTGCTCCGGGTCTTTTTCAGCCAAAGGGAAAGGGAAGTTTTCATGCTAAAGAAAATGTTTTATTTTGGTCCCAGATTAAGCTGGTGCTTGGTTTATATGCTGTGCATACCTTTATAATAATACTGGATATATTTCCTGTTTCCTTCTTCTATCTCTACTCCTAACCATAGTCTTGGGAGGTAGGCTATGGGTGGGCAGAAATCAAATAAAAAAGGTAGAGTAAGAAGAATTGAGGAAAAGCAAAGAAGAGGGACTCCCTGACCCACAAAGCTGGAGAAGTGTCAGTGTTAGGCAAAATGAATTTGTTCAACCCTAATTACTGTTATTATAGTACCTAATATTAATGTTCAAACAGCACTTGGAGACTGTTGTGTGCTACGTACCATAGATAAGCTGTTATTATTACTACCTTCTAGGTCCATCTTGGCAGTGGAATTTGGGTAGATGAGGAGAAATGGCACCAGCTGCAAGTAACACAAGGAGATTCAAAGTATACAAAAAATCTAGCGGTTATGATTTGGGGAACAGATGTTCTCAAGAACAGAAGTGTCACAGGAGTTGCAACCAAAAAAAAGAAAGATGCCGTTCCCAAGCCACCTCTCTCACCTCACAAATTAAGCATTGTCAGAGGTAGGTTATTTGAAAACTTTTGCTTCCTGCTTTGAAGTTTAACCATTAATCACTGAGTTGAAAGATGCTTCTTCTCAGCTCATGTAAAATTAACTGATTAAAAACTGTAATTAAAATTGCTATTGCATTGTCAATGCATACATATCCAGGAAAAATCAGACACATTGCAATAGCTGTGCACAGCGCAGTCCTTCACAGTCGAAGAGTTGTGTGTTGGCTTCAGTAAGGTTCCAGAAGATCATCATTCTGAACCACTTGCAGGACAGGACTCTGAGCTTGGAGAGTATCACATGATTCTGGAATTTGTAACATAACAATCTTTCTAAATGCACCTATTGCTTTTAAGAAGCCTGAGAGTAGCTTTACCACATTCTTCCATCCAGAATGTAACCAACTCTGACATGAGGCACAGAAATAGTTATAGCTGTGACTGTAAAAATATTCATGCCTTCAAAGCTGAGAAAGAATAGTTTTACCCTTTTAAGTGGAGAAAATGTAAATAGTAAAAATTAAATGTTGCACTTGAATTGGAATTTGAACAGGAAGTGTAAATCATTGGCAGGAAAAAATTGCAGTGACACTTTCAGTAACTGCAAGCCTGAGTCCATGCATTTAGTACTCAGAGAGAGAGCAGGCCTTCTCCTTCATTTAAAATGAATAGTGAATTTCAGTCCCTTTGTATCATCACGCTTGTGTTTCACATTCATTTCTGTCTCTCTTGGTATTTCAGCCTTCTTTTTAAGTTAGAACTGAGGCAGTTCCTCGTGGAATACCTACCAAAATTGGATTTTTAGGTTTTGTGTCCAGACTAAATTGCAGTAGGGCTGAAAGAGATCTCCCTATTAAAGTTTCTTCTGCAATTTGATTGAGCCTCGTTATTCTGTATTTCCTGTTCTTAGCCACTGTGTGCTCTTAACTGTGAACTGTCTTACGAGCGGTTGTAATGTGCCTTGCAAGTACCATGTTTTGGAACTAAGAAATACTATTCCTCTTTGAGTGTGTGCGTGTCTGTGTCTTTGTGTTGTGGGGAAAAGTTGGAAGCTGGTATTCCTGCTGTTGTCTTTCTTACTCCATAAGAAATGAGTAAAAGACATATTTTTTTTATTTTTTTTCATTAACTTATCTCGAGAATAAATATGAAAATGCAAGCTGTTCCATACTGATTTTCTACTTCTGACCAGGACCTTTTGGTACAATCCTAACATGCAGTAGTAATGTACTGGCTGTGTAAGGAGTCCACTCTGTGGCTACCCTTGTCTGCTCCTAGTGGAAAAAAAGAATTAGTTGCCCAGTTTACAGATGTGCACTGACAAACCTGCAGTAAAAAGGGGTTATTGTTCATTGCAGTTAGCTTTCTAGCTTCTCAGCTGGAGGCTGTTGCTTCTCATTGCTGCTGGCAAGGTTACTTATGTGAGAATTCGCTCTTCCACTTCAGTCAGGGCCAGTCTGTGTTGCTCACACTATTTAAATGATAACTTTCTTCTAACTTGTTTTGATTAGCGATTTTGGAAGTGCACTCCAACAGACACATGGTGAGAGGCAGATTGAGCTCTTCCTTTTGTGCTCTTCCTTAGCTTCATGCTCCCCAGCAATTCAGCTCTTCCCCATCTCCTCAGTTTTCTGTGTTTTTTGTCAAACTTTGGCTTCCTGCCTCTACCGTCACTTGGATTCTACTGTTTACTCACTGATTTTCCATGTTCCTCTTCTCAGTGTTTCTTTCACCTCGTCTTTAACTCTTTTTTTGTTGGACTAGAGACTGCATGATTTCCTCTTGAGCCACTTAAACTGCATGGCCAATACTTTCAGGTGGCAGCAGGCAGTGCATAAACATAGTTTTCCACATTTCTGTGTCCTTTTCATTTGTGTTAATATTCGAGATCTTGCCCCATTAACTTAACAGTGACTCCTGGAAAGCTGGAAATAATCAAATGAGAAATTGTTATGTAATGGAGAAATAGAGAAGAAAAAAAAAAAGAAGAGTAACAGTTGGATAAATGCTGGAATGCGAGGAAGGTAGTTGGCCAGTGGCTTAGTTCAGGCATCACAGAAAGATGTAAAGTTCCTTGTTAGACTTCAGTTTGAGTATACCTTCACGTTCAGTTCTACCTGAATCGTTGCTTAAGTCAGAAATAAGGAGTGTGTGTATACTTCTCTGAAGTCAAAAGGCAAAGAAGCAGCAGAGAACCCTTGAATCAATTTTTGGAGCCCCTGAGCCACCATCCTCCCGTCACTACTAAACTACTGTTTCTGCAGCCTCTCAGAAATGGAAGAGAAAGAAGATGAAGAACTGTGATAATCCATAATCGTGGATTGTCTGGGTCATACTGACTTTATGAATCACTGCTGATGTATAAGTTCTGTCAAGTAATTCGTTGCAAGATGTTGTTGCTGTAGCCTGTATTGTACTGGAAGTTCACCATACTAGGTGTATCTGCTGCAACCTTTTGGCCACATTTATGAGATTGCAGCAATACAAGTTCGTCCTGTAAACATGCTGGGTTTCTTTGGGCTCTCAGTGACATGCCTCTTCCTAGGCGTCATACTTCAAATCATAGTTTCCTTATGATTGGCATTTCAACTATTGGGTTTCATGCTGGTTAATTTTATTTTATATTCTGTGTATATCTTACAACATAAAATCCATATTGTTTTAGATGCTCTCATCATTCTGTGGACACAGAGTAGTATATTTAAAATAGACTCCTGAGTAACAGCATTAGCTCTTAATGAGTCTGGTATCTCAGGCTTCTTTAAAAATTCTCTACTGTGTGGTATGTAACAAAGAAATTATAAAAAGTATGATGCATGAGCATTGCTATAGACCTTGTTAACATGAAATAGCCTTTTATAAAACTTCTGAGAGGTTTCAAAGTGAACTACAAAGCATGCATAGTACTTAATTTTCATAACTTTTTAATGTGATGCATTATAAATGCTATAAACCATGTTAATTAAGTGATAATCTCTATGGCTTTCTGTATATGAAGCAGTAAATGGCTACTGGAATAGGCAAAGCAGAGCAGAGTTTGCTTAATCAATCTGGGAAGCTGTTTATTGCTAGTAGCCTATACAACAAAACACATTGCATGGGTTATGAAAACAAAAGGAAAAGTTTGCCTTTCTCTAAGGAGTTGAATGTGTTGTGTCAGTTTCAGTAACCTGTGCTGAGTCCTGGGACTGAACTGCCAACACTATGAACAGGGTTGTCTCTACTCTCTTTGTCCTCATTGCTTTGCAGTTATTACTGTTGCTTGCTTTCTGTGTAACAGTTGAGAACACGAAGTGCATTGTGCAAACCTATGAGAAGATAGCTCTTTCCCTGACTAATCTACTAGTAAAAGCAAAGTATGCCCCGGGACAGGGCATATACCATAAAGGTGCAGATGCTAATGTATGATGTACAGATTTAAAAAAATAATAATAATAATTAAAAAATCAATGGATGCCTTATCCTACTGGTTACTGCTTCTCTTTCTAACCGTTCTAATTTACTGAATGTCTTGAAGATGCGATGATAGAAGTGACAGGGAACTGTAAATAACAGTTGTGTAAATAACAGTTGTGAAAGCATTCACATGGGAGAAGCTTCAAAATCTACTATGGAGATATGAAAAAATACCATAGTTAGGCGGGCAAGATTGGCATGGTGGAAGGTTAGAGTTAGCCTTGTTTCTGTATAGAAAGCCTCTTAATGCCGTCATGGTGTAACTAGAAGGTTGTCATGCCAAACATTCAATCCTGGTGAAAAAAATCTTATCTTTAACAAAATAGCCAGTGAATCAATGAGAGCTTCTGTTGTTTTGCAACAAATACTCAACAGTGATGTCTCTTGAGCAGTGAGCCCAAAACAGGGCTATATTCTCTTCTAAAAATAGACTAATGACTCTTTCCTTTTTTTTTCTTTTCTCCCCAGAATGTTTGTATGATAGAATAGCACAAGAAACTGTGGATGAAACTGAAATTGCACAGAGACTCTCCAAAGTCAACAAGTACATCTGTGAAAAAATCATGGATATCAATAAGTCATGTAAAAATGAAGAAAGGAGGGAAAGTGCAAAGTTCAATTTGCAATAAATTTTGGATTTTTAATAAAATCTTAGTGTTTTACATAAGTGTTGTTTTTTATTATTATGATGATGATTTGTGTGGCATTTTTGCTGATGGGAGAAGCTGCCCTGAGACGTTACTTTCATTCTATGACGGATTCATTTTTTGAGCAGTTCTGTCAGAAAGCCTTACTATAGTGCAATCTGTTTTCAAGTCATGTCAGATAGACTGTAAGTCCACTCACAATGAAGCAGTGAATTTTCAGAGGTTTTCCAATGAGTTGCAGTGGGATACCCACACTTCTGTATATAGGCTGTAATCCTACCAACACAAACCCATTTTGCACATATTTTGTTTTACTGGAGTTAGTGCATCTAGGCTACAGGAAAAATCTGTTTGAAAGGAAGAACTCCATAAAGTCCACTTTGCTATAGAAAAGGATTTTATTGTATTTTACAAAGTGTTTTTCTGAACTGAAATTTTAATGGCTTGTTTTTTTTAAATACTTGGTCAAAAACACAGAAAGAATGCTTCTTTTTCACTTCGTATCACGTAGTTGGAGCAGTATTGCCAATGTAATTAAAAAAAAAATCCAAAGTTGTAAAATCAGGATAATTTATTTTTAAAAAATATGTAAATATATACTCATAGATATATATAAGCAGTTCTTTTTCAGGAACCAAGGAGCCTTTCAGATTTCTGGTTTTGGTACAAAGCTCTCAAGTATGTCCACGTTATTGTTCTTGATACAACATTTGTATTTTCAAAAGATTTTTACAATGGCTATGCTATGGCAAGATTCTGTATAATAGAAAATCCAATGCCATTTCCCTGTGAGTCTGTAATTTAAGCACAGCTATTTTAAATTTCACAAATTTGAATTAGAAATAAAAATACATTTTTAACCCCGAAGTTAGTCTTGCAACCCAAAGATATAAGGCATAATTTGTTGTGTGTCTGGATTATATCTTGCTGTCTGTAACTGGAAGAAAATAGCCTCAATTCTTGTTTTGTGAAGAATGAAACATTTTTGAGAATAAGATTTGTGGAGATAACTTAGGACCTGTGCTGATCAGTCTTGAGAATATGTTAGATTTGTAATGTTAGTTAACTATGGTTATCTGCCTTTCAGTTTGTCTGTTGAGTGTCACCATTTGGTACTTTTCCACCATGGAACTCTGCCTCATCTAAATTTGAGACATGTCATCTCTTCTCATCCTCCTTTAGCACCAGCACACTTTGATGTGGAGCCTGTTGCAGTGTCCTGTGTGCACAGATAATGTGTGAAGGGTGATGTGAGGATTCCTTCTGGGGCTGGGATAGAGGGGAAGGATGGGACAGGCAGTGTGCTGGAGGTGAGATGGGGGAAACACCACCTTGTCTTTCTATATGCCACATGTGCTTAAATTATGTCTTAATTTAGGGCATAAATATTTGTGTTTTGCTTTCCGAGGTGCAATTTTGTGATCGATTTAAGCCAATCTAAGTATATCATGCTGCCGAAAGAGAACTTTCTCTGTCCATAACTCTGCATTCCAACCTCTTCCCTTACACCAGCACAGGTCTGTCAGATCCCACTGATTTCTAAATCTCATTTCATAGGGGCTGGTACCGCTAGGATGGAGCTGGGGAGAACTTGTAGTGAGGGCAAGAGAAAGAGTGTCTTTTTACGGTGGTTAATGCTTAGTCTGAAATTGCTTTTACCAGCCTTGCTTGTCTCCTGTTAATCTCAAAGTGTTCTTAGGTAGTGTTTAATGAAGTGCATAAATGTTTATGCTTCCTAATTTGGGATGCTAAATAGCAAATTAGTGTTTATAATGTCAGTGCATGTATCCTTTTATTAATTAAGGAACAGAATAGAAGAAACACTTAAACGTCAAGCTTCCACTTTTCAAGCAGACTTGTGATTGTACAATTTTTTTTAAGTGATATTAAGAAAATCTACTAGTTTGGGGGGAAAATGTCCACAATTTCCTCAGTCTTTTATGGCTTTAGTACTAATGTGTTTTCATTGTAACATCTCTAATGAGAAGCTCATGCTACGTTTCTTAGAAGATAAGTCTATTTGAGACAGCACTTTCTAAAACCTGGGAAAAGCAGATTAGAATTTAATTAGAGTAAGGAATCTAGCTGGCCCTAAAATGCAGAGATTCTATCTATCTTTAAAACCAGCATCACCTTTCTCAGCTTTCTTCTTGACAGACTTGTCCCATCAGATGTTAATGCCGTATATTGGAAAGAATTCCCATGTACTCTATTGGGAAAGGTATCTTGGAAGTCTTCAGTTATTTCTCCTGGAGTTTCTTTCACCTCGGGTCCAGCAGGCAGTTTGTAGCAGATTTGCACTGGAGTGTGTTAGGGTACCACAAAAAGGTTCACTTCCCCACAGCAAGAAGTTTTGTGGGGGCTAATTCCTTTTGGACAGGGCAACTGGCATTTAGTGTGAGTGCTGCTTTAAGTAAAGGAAGAGGATGTGTTAAAGATAATATGCTGGTCTGTTGTGTTTTAAATAACGTTAGTACTTCTGGAAATAAGCTTTTGCTAATCACGAGCCAGTTTTTCAGTCACTGTAGTTATCAAGCAGTTTGTGGAGAGCTCTGTAATGGTTAGCAGGTGTGTATGAATAACATCTTTGTACTTCAGTTTGGCCATTACTCTTGTCTTTTCCCTCCCCATGAACCCATACAAAGACCATAGAAGCCTTTACCGGTGTGTCTGTTTCAAGTAAGGAAATAGGGTTTGATTGTCAGTTGTTCCACCATTACCCAAGAAAAAATAGACATTTTAAGAGGGTGTGTTTTTCTGAAGTGAAATATTGATTGATAAATTAGCTGTGAATTTAATGTCACTATTTTATTCTGCCTTTCTGACCAATGCTGTTCTTGTTGGTACATTAATTCTTTGGGAATTGTGCCTGCCTGTACACCGTTTTGCTTTGCTCATAGGGCATCTGCCAGGAATCTACTAGGAAGCATTATGCCACAGCAGTGCCTACTAACTCTGTATTTCATGTCAAACAGGACTGAATCGTGGCATAACATAAAATAGGATTTCTCCTGCCCTGTAATACTCCTGGTTCATCATTCTTAGGTTTGTGCTGTGCTATTACTTCATGCTGTAAACCTGGATTCGTAAGCATCAGGAAAACGCAGATTTAAGAGGAAGTGGCTTCTGTCCTGATCAGTGCATGCTGCTTACTTCTTCTTTCATCAGAATAGAAAGAAGGTATTACTGTTCTGCGAATGATCTGAGTCCTTTGTTGCCACACAGTGCTGCTGCAATTTGTAATATGTATATTCATGAACTGATTCATATTAAAAAAGCCTCTGGCACTCCTGCAAGGAAGCTAGACTAGAGTTAACAAAAAGGGCTTGATTTTCCATTAATGATTTTATAAGGGAAATGAGCTATTATATTAAAGGAAAGAATCCTAACAGAGATTTTAATACCTCGGTCAAGATGCCTAGCCACTCAATAAAGAACAAAGCTAGTATGTGTTAAAGAGAGAAGCCGTCATCCTGTTTGGCTGTACAGAGGGTCTGGATTTAGTGATGCTTCATAGAGGTAGAAGCCTATGTGCGGGTTGTTTGTGGGTTGTTTTTTTAAATACATCCAGACTAATGTTCTTATTTATTTAGTCCTGTCAAATTTCAGCTATCAGCAGAAGGGATTTGAGATTGCACATGGGTAGCTGTTGAGCATGGCTGTCAGATCAGGCACGATCTCCCTGCGGGAGGTGACTTCTGCGTGCCGTACCTTTGATGTCGTATCTGATAGATCGCTGCGCTGCGGCTTTGTTGTCTTAAGTGTTAGATTATTGTTCTCTTGGAAGTTTTAAGTAGCAATAAATTGAACTTTATTTGGTTTTAGTGAAATTGCAGAGATAATTCAGCTTCACGCTTCCTGAATTTGTAGACTTTAAAAAACTAAAGCTGAGTGCAATTCATTGTTAAAATAATGCTATCTTGATGCAAAACCTCAAAGGAGTGAGCGTTCGGAATGGGGACAGCTGTATTAGCTGTAGCCTGGCTGTGTGCTAACTGCATTCGTGTCGCTTGAGAGCCCCAAACGTGGCTGATTTCTGGAGGGGAAAGCAAGGTTTTGTCATACAGACGCAGGAGTGATGCTGAGGATTATTCCAGCGTTCCATCATTTGGTATGAGAAAAGGCTAACTTTCAGGACGACATAAAGATGAAATTTCTGCTTCCTCAAAACGAGGTGGTAGTTTTCTTGAAAATATTTGTCGTTAAGTGCATGCCTTTAGCCTTGGATTGATGAAGTCATAACATCAATTGCTTTGACTTTATTGGTGTCATTTTTTTCATCGTAACAGTGTGGGATGGTGAAGTGATTCATAGGACACTGGGGCAATAAAAATGCTATGAAGTACAATTATTGCATGTTTCATGCTCAGTAGCTAATTTTTAATTTCACCATCTTGGACACTTTTTCATCCCCTCAGGCTTCCTAAATAGGAAATGAGAATCATTTGGACTTGGAAAACAGGAACAGTAATTCAAAAAGGAATTAATTTACTTGACTGTTCATTTGCTTTACTTTTGCAATTATTTCCGCTGTTGCGTTTGAACAATAACTTTCTCCCTGTGCATCAGATACCACTTGTTCAGTCCTATAGGGAAATAACAGTCCCACAATTGTGACATCAGTTGTTGATCCCAAAGTTGAAAATACCTCACCTATGACATCAGAAGTCCCATAATGGCAGGGCCAGCACAGAGGTAAAAGCAACTCTGGGAGGAGAGGAAGAAGCTGAACCTTAAAGGAATGTTTTTTCTTTGCTGCTTGATAAGTAGGGAACCTCTTTCTGTGAAGCAAATAATTTCCTTTGCATTTTGCAGCATAGCAACTTGAGTTGATAACAAAACCTAAATGGAACTAAACTCCTTGATAGTATTTTAGTGAGAACTATTGGTGATGGGTGGATGATTGGACAGGGTGATCCTGTGGGTCTTTCCCAACCTTGGTGACTCTATGATTCTATTTACACCTATTTTTAATGAATCAGGCTTACCTACTTTAATATGAATTTTTTGTCTTCAATGAGTTGAAATTTCTGAGTCACAGAAAACTTACTGACCACCTAAAAGGATGCTTTCATTGTTGCACAACAATTGCAAAAAGTTGTGTGAAATGTAAGATAAGAAACTATGCTTGCTGGGGCTTGCATATCCTTTATAGTCAGTGTGAGCTTTCTTGCTTTTGGGATGGAGAAAACATCCCAAAAGTCCCAGTTTCCTGAGATAGACTGATTATCAGAAGAATTGGCTGCGAATGCCCATTGGTACAGTCAGAATGAACCTGCACTGGGATAGCAGCACAGGGAACATGCCTTGATAGGGCCATATCACACTGGTGCCAGCCCCTGCCACGTGAGGCTCAGAGGAATGAAAACCATAACACGGGAGAGTTTTGTAGTCTTTCCTTTATAGCTGAATATATCTTTAAATATTTCCCAACTGTTTATAGAAATGATCTTACTAAATTGCAGCATAGTTAAATAAGAAATTGTATTTTCACATTTTCAACTTTTCTTGTATTAACTGAATAGAAGTTGAATGGGACACACCTTTCTTGATGTTCAATTTGAGAGATCAGCCCTCTGGTAATTGAAAGTAGTCCACTGGACATTTTGAATCTGTGAGCCAGGTGTGCCAAATTCTCCCCTTTCCATTCAGGGTCCCCTGCAGGGTTTATGGTGGTTCCCTGTAAAGAATAATTCTCAAGATAAGTAGGCCTGGAGGTGGATGGGCAAAGTGTCAGCCTCCAACTTACTGTTTTGCATTGCTGTTTTTAAAATGCCTTTGATTATGAAATGCCAAAATAATAATAATAATAATAATAATCCCCAAACTGTTGAAAGTGGGATTTCACATTGGTACTGAATTGTTTGTCAGTATGCTTTGGCACTTGCTGGTTTCTTTACAGTTGCAAGAATGCTTTCATTCTTCCAGGACCGGTGTATACTCATGTGAGTTCTGCATTTCACTGCATATTCTGACAGGAAGAAGCAATTGAGGATGTAGGAATTCGGGACTAAGCAGAGGTGAAGGCTGTAGGATCTCCTCTGCTTTGGAGCACAGTGCAAGGAGTTGCCCTCCTTGATGGAGTAATGTTGGACAACTGAGGGGATGGCTGTTCTGTAGGTACATAGGGAAGATTATTTATCACAGCATTGGTAAATATGTACAAATTCTGTACAAATTCTGCTCTGTGGCTTTCCTAAATTTAAAATGAAACAAGGATTCCCTCTAGCAGCACCCAAACGTTGAAGGGGACCCATGGCTGGTGGAAGGGGGCACCTTGCAGCAGGGTGTGCTTTGCACCTTCCCACAGAGAATTAATACATGTGGTTTAGATGAAGTCAACAGCCAAAGAGCAAAGTCTCAAGCAGACTGACTGGCGTTTAAGGTTACAGTCAGTGAGAATTTTTATTAATTATAAAAGTCCAATCACTTTTGCATGCCAGGAATTTAACCTTTAACAAGTAGAGTAATCAGTGTTTGCTTCTGCAGCCAGGACCTGTGTCTTATGCAGTTACATAGCTGTATGCGTACAGATATAATATACCATTACTTTGTATAACTCTGTGCCATGTGCAGTGGAAATGCTGAGTCACAGCTTGAAGCAGTGATTGAACACCTGGTGGGGAGGCAGGGCCAACCCAGGTGCATGCAATGAGCCTGAGTGACCGAAGGGGTAGAGCCAGGATCCACACCAACCCAGACCTCATTTAAGGGTTAGCAGTGGAGGTAGGAGCGTCTCGCTGGCCGTTTCTGTGCACCTGAGGCCTTGTGAAGGTAAGCAGCTTCTTTCCCTTGTTTCTGTTCCCATAGCTGTTGTGTTTGTACAAGTCCTGACTTGTTGCAGCCGAGGTCTTTGCTACTCTGTTGTCATTGCCTTGCTTTCCATAGAGTTATACCATGTAATTGCATAAATTGATAGTTTTCTGACCTTGACCGGTCCTCTCTGTTTTCTGGGTGTTCCTTTTCCTCTTCTTTTGTAGAGGGAGATGGTCTGAAGCCCTTGCCTATAAGGGAAGGGGACAGAAGCACCTCGCAATCCATGGTTTGCAGGGTTCTGAAGTGAAATACCTACTTGCTTTTTTTGGAACTAAGTTACACAGAACTAGAGCCTTTCCTTGGGAGATCTGGTGCTCTTCCTGTTGCTGTAAGGCACGCTTTGCACTTCAGGTGCTAAACATAGCAGCGTTTTCTTTTTCTTCTTGCTGTGCTGAAGCAGATCTTGTATGTAGCAAAGAAAATTCTACTCTTACGTGGAGGCCTCAAAGTAGTGAGATGGAATTCCCTGTAAATATGAACTTTCAGCAGTATCTGAAGTTGTTCCTTAAAACAGAGGTTTCCCTGCTGCTTTTTCATAGACATGATAGCCTGCAAGTTTCCCACCCAACTGCAGTACTCCAGCTTGGATTGTCGTTTCCAAACTATGAGCAATGGAAAGCATTTTGCACTTTGGCAGGTTGTGCTGATTTATGACATTAAATTGCCTTATGGGACTCCCTTTTTCCATTTACTGTACAAAAAGCGGCCACCTGTTGATCTCAGATCGAAAGAGCTGTTTGAGGATCCCGTGATCTAAGCACAGTTGTTGAGAATGTCCCTCTTAGCACAGAGCTCAACAGCTATGCACCGGGTAGAAGCCATGCGAGCTGTGGTGTGGCTGCTTGGTGGGTCACTCAATGGAGCAGTGTGGTCCCCACCAGAAAGCTTCACTCTTCTCCTTAGGAGAGAAGCATTTGCTGGGCTGCATCCCATCATCTGTCTTTTCCACTAGTAGTTTATTCCAACCAGCAAGTAGCCACCTCACTATTCAGCTTCTGCCTTGTTTTTATGTATATTTTTCTGGCTTAATTTCCAGTTCCTTGTCCTAAGTTTGTCTTAATATACTTTTGACTTAGTATTACTCCACCTCATGCACTTCTCAATAGCCTGAGTTTCTTCATTCTTCCACTGCCCCGCACTTCCTGAGTGGCAGCTCATTTTTGTGATACGTTTCCTCTACGCCTACCCGAATTCATTTTAGTTGTATGGAAGTGCTGCCTACAGAAGAGTTGTTGACATCCTCTTGAATACTGTATTTAGTTTAATTAAGGTATACGGTGTCGTGTTTTAGGACATGTCAGTTTGTATTAGAATGTCATATACTCCAGTTGTAATTTAATTTTGTGGGGCAAATGTAATTTGCCTCTGTAGAAGGGGGTGGGGAAAGGTATTTAATTGGTTCCTGATCAACTGATGCTACGATGTAATTCCCCTTCTATTTTTTTTTTAACTGTATAGCTAAGTATAGCTCCGTCATGACAGTGTTGTATTTATCTGTATCTGCTTTTCTCTTTGACTCGGTCCTATATGTGTGCCAGCAATGAGACAGAGCATGTTGTTCTGTTTGCCCATGTGTTTCTTCTTGCACTCAGAGCAGAGTGCTCTGCTGAGCCGGGCAGGGGAGATGGCAATATGGGACTGGGCTAAAAAAAAAAAGCAACAAGTGAGCAGTGTTTAATAGAATGGAGATAAAAATGATAAAACTAGAAGGAAAGCAGGCTGCAGTCATCTTAGCATCATTTAATTTTATGTCGTCTTTGAGAGAGGTGTTTGGAGATTTCTTGTTTGGTGATATATAGGAACTGCCAAGGAAAGGTGAGGAGTCCTTATTGTTATGTTGTTATATATGCTGAGGAGGAAAGGAGGGTTTCCTTATAGGGAGACATAATAACTTACTGGAATCATCTCAATCTGGAACCTTTGACCAAAACCACATAAAGAAATTGGACCTGCCCGGAGAAGAGCTTTCTATGCCTTCTTTGCTGTGCCTATTTTGACGAATTAAAGGTTGCTTTAGATAAGAATTACATGTATTTTATTTGATTATGTCTGTTAAATAATTAATATTCTCAGTTAACCTCAGAGACGAGATGAGGAACTGCTACATTCCTCCACTGAGATGGTGTAATAAAAATTGTTCTTTGTGAGAATTCTGAAGGTCAAAACAGAATTAAATATGTAAACAAAGCATATCAAGGTAAAGCAAAAAAAAATCTTGTAATCCTTTTTTAAGAAGCATTTTCCTTCCCTTGAGAATGTTGAATGTAGTCAGACAACTCTCTTCTAAGTTTCCTTCATTATCTCTAAATAGTCTCCATTAATTAACCTGGTAATTTATAAATGTTATGGCATTGTGTCGTTAGCTTTTTTCCTATTTGAAAAGGTGTCAGAAACTTTGTGTTCTGCACATTTTTAAAAGAGAAACAATTTCTTTTCAATGTCTATTGATATTTGTATATTTCCTATGGATTTTAAAATGAATGCCACTGCCGATTCCAAGCTCACATGCAGCTTCATACAGGTTCCATTCACAACATATGGGCAGGACAGCATCATGGAGCCAGTCCAGTACAAATGCTGACCCTCAAGTGATGAGCTCAAGAAAAACATGTAATGTGCTGCCTGAAGTTGGCTTTCTCCCTCTCTGGGGGGTACTGAAGGGGGGTGGCCTCTTCTCACGTGAGCTGGGAAGGGCTGTATAAGTTTTAACTAACTGGAAGGTTAATGATAGGACTTCTCTTCTGGAGATCAAGTAGAAACTGGACCCAAAGGATTTCAGTTTTGCAGTGCAGGTTGTTACCAGTTGCTCATTCTCTTTGGTGAAGGACTTTAGTGTCTCATCGTAGTCTGAGCTGTGGTGGGATTCACAAGGTCCCACTTGATCCCCTCCCTATGGCAACTCAACTTGTACTACTGCACATAGGGCAACATGGCTCTGCAGGGGTCGCCATGGTCTTCTTGCTCTAGAGGTGACAATAGCACTGGGATGATTTACATACCTTTCTGCATTAGCTTGCATTTGGATCCTTAGTGCTTCTGTGGTATATTGTCTACCCCCATGCTGTCTGCTCGTAGCATTCCAGCCACCCTGTATACGTTTAATATCAATGCTGATAATGCTCAAGTTATTATAACCTGTACAAATTTAACAGGGCATCTGCACTCAGGAGAGTTCTTAGTGATATACAGGCTGTGGAGTTAGATATTTGCACTTATGGGTGGGTTTCTCTCTAGCCAGTGATTTGTGAGAGGTTCCTTCAGCTCATTCCTCTGTGCATCTACCTGGTGTTTTCCCCACCCCACCCCTTAAACAAGGAATTCCCCTGCAGTTATTTTATGCTGACAGGACCTGAACAGCTGTGTTTGCTCCCCGGCCTCTAACCTGTGACAAGGGAAAGGAAATGCCAACTTGATCCCATCTCTTTACGAAATCAAAGATAGGTCATCTGTGGCTGATAACTTTTTTCCCTTCTTTCAGAATCTTCTCATACGTTTTGTGCATCTTGGCTATTCAGGCAGTTCTGCAAAAGCCAGGGATCTTCTGTTGCTGGCTAACAGACTCATCTGGTTTGAGTCTCAAACTTCAAGCTAGTGGGGCTGTTTAGGCAGAAGGTTGTCCTGTTGGCTGGTATTGCCTGTGCTATGTGTGTGAGAGTTATCTGTTTGTACTTTCAGGGGCTCAGGTTGGAATTACTGGAAGGATACAGTCTGAAAGCACAATTAAAGGAACAGATATTTGTTATTGCAGGTTTTTTTTTCTTTGTTAAATACTTGAGCAGTATTTCAGTAACCAGTGACATCCTTTGAGAGTTTCTCTGGTAATTCATTACATCTGAAAGGCTTTATAACCAAGTCATCTTTTCTTGTCAGACACATGGAAGATGAATAGATGGTTCTTGCCTGCAATTTCCTATCTCGGGGGAAGTGATGCTCAGCTGCATCACTGCTTTTAATTGCCTCCAGGCTCCTGCAGGACTCTGTCTGTCCCCTCTGGCATGACCTACATCCTTGCAGAACCACAAATCTCTTGGCACTGGTTAGTGGAGTTTGAGCTCAGGACAGAAAGTCCTGTTGTTGTTAATCCCTAGCTGTCTTCCATGGCTGCAAGCATGTGCCAGTCTCTTTCTTGTGTCCTTAAATTCATCTGGAGGTATTTTGCCTGTACAAAAGATGATGGTAGAAAATGTGAGTGCTGACTTGAATGTTATGTATACTGGATGTGTTACTACACTGAAATCAGAGAAGGATGTGTTTGTTTAGAGTACAAGTACTTTATCAAATCAGAAATCCTTACATCATAATATATATTTATTTTTCCCTTACGAGAAAGAGTAAATAGTGAAGTAATGATTCCAGCTGCAGCCTGGATTGCATTGCTTCAGGTCAAATCAAAGACAAGTGTATTACTGCATCAGATTATTCTACTTAACTTGGAAAGGCTCACCTAATGGAGGAATAAGATGATGACATCTAGGGTGAATTCATGTTTACATCACAGTCTGCTATGGAAAGGAAACATTTATAAAATATAAGATCAACTTGTTCATTTTGGCAATGGGAGGTACAGCAAGTGCTCCTTTCCAAGAATGTGTGTTCCACCACCATTTCTTACAGTGAAGCTGTTTGGCTGCACTAAAATAGGTTATCCCAGAGTCTAGAGATCTGTCATATGCCAGGGTTTTATTGAGTTTGGAGCTAGTAGTTCTTTAGCACTGAATGTGTACAGATTTGTTGGATGCTGTCACACAAGATTGAAGTGATCTGTCCCATACGGTTGAAGCCCCGGTGTTGCATAGCTGCAGCAGTCTCTGTATTGCTCTCTTTACATTTATTGGTAGATGAGCCTAGAACATCATTCAGCAGGGCTTGATTTTTACCCCTCCCTTCCAGTTTCAAATTTGTTCACGAGGAAATGTGGTTGTCTAGTCTTAAAGTGAGATTTTATGTATTTTCTTCTAATTTTTTTTGTCTCTGGAGAGATGACAGGTAATATATACTTTACCTTTCCTAGGCTGGACTGCTTTTTACGTTTCATTTGGAAGATACGCTCACTGATTCACCTGCTTATCTCAGCTGCTTCTGTACTTGTCAGATCTTACTTGATCAGTGGTGCTTTGTGCTGAGTTTTATCTGGAGTGGTAACAGTACCTTATGCAGTGACACTATCTCTTGAGAAATACCTTTCTCTAGAAATATCTTCTGCTCTTTTCATGGCTTTGTCGTGCTGAGGACTCATAATTTAGTAGTAATCAATGACTTTGCTGAGATTGTTATCTTTGGGTTCCTGCTGTACAACAGACCTTCTATAGGTCTCAAGAAACTTGCATTTAGATTGTCAAACTTAATCTCTGCTCCATTACTCCATTCTTGAAAGTCATGTTTTCTTCCCATCCGATATTCCTCTGCTCCTGCATCACATTGATGTTAGCCTCCAGCATGGTGCCAGTAGTAGAAGTTTGTAGCACATTCCCTTCTGCTGAGGGAGGTATATACACTTAAACAGTGCTTATATCAAAACTGCCTCTGCTTTTATGTAAATTTCTATCTATTCTAAAACCATTTGTAAAGATTTGTGGGAGCCACAGTCTTGCCAATGGATCAGATATTATTCTGAGCAATAAATGAGTGAGAATGCTCAGAAATAGAGACTTGGTTACTAGCTCAGTGTCACACCTTATGTCAAAAATTAGCACTGAAGACATGATCCCAGGTCCCTTGCTCTAAAACTCAAACAAGAATGCCTTTTAACAGGAGGTTATACCACATTTTCTAAAAGCCTTTGGATATGTCAGTGCGAACTTGAGGCTGAGATCTGGAAAGCCATCTGGAAGATTAGTTTAATGGGAATTGCATTTCATATCCTCTCTCGGGCAGCTTTTCAAACTGAAGCCTGGATACTTTAGCCACCAATACTTTGGGTGTGCTCTCATGGGGTGCTATATGTTTAAGTTCCGTGCGTACTGTTATAATACTGGGTTAAGCTTCATTGATGTTTTTACTTTATACTTCAGATTAATAGGTCAGGTGAGCTGATAGCACCTAATGCCACGTTTGTCTGTATTTACTGTTTCAGTAATACTTATAGTAAGGACTTCAGACAACATTCACTTGAAATTTACCAACCCTTGAGCTGCACTTGTGATATATGGAACAAAAAAGCAAACTGAACACAAGTATCTACGTTTCTCCCTTATGCTCCCAGTTCTGTTTGTCAATGTGGTGTTTACTGTGGAGATTAATCTCAATGTGAGGGGTGACTGAGCTTAAGTAATAACGCAGAGTGAGATCTCCCAAGGAGCCCAGCTATGGCGAGTGCATCCATGAAAAAATAAATACCAAGCTTTGCATCTGGCTGTGCAATGTGGCACCTCCCTTGTAGTTTGGATTGGCGTTATTTATTCTGCTGCATCAGCACCACTATGGTGTGCTTTGTTTCTCAGGAATACAAAACATATTTGCTTCTGCAGAAGTTGCCACTCCAAGGTTTGCACACAGCTTTACCAGTCCATCCCATAAAGCCAACCTCCTGACTCTGAGCCAGACCTACAGGAGGAGAACGCACGCCAACTGCAAAGTTCATCACTTCCAGAAAAAAATAAATTATGCAAATTACCTTTTATGTTTATTTTGGGTACGTGGTAAGACTACCCCAGCGGTGCAGAAAGGTTGAATACAGTGTTTATCCCTACGCAAGATAATCTTCTGGTGTTGAAGGTTGAAATTTGCAATTAAATTGCTGCAGCTTACAAATTATAGCTTTGTGCAACTGTTTGTGTATGAGAGCTTTTGGTCTACAGTAAACGCAAGCTTAAACCTCTTCTCGGCAAGCTGAGAAAAGTCAAGCTGCTTCAGGGCTTGCTGTGATGCTGCACGCATGGAGGGTTACTGCAGCTCCTGAGATATGGTGAGAACAGGATCTGGCATGCTGCTGGGGGTGAGATGGGTGCCTGTGGTCAGAGTAAGTTGCTATCAGCACCCGGCAGGGGAGGAGGGAGTAACAGAAATGGAGTATATGAAGAATTCCAGTTCTCACGATTGCATTTGAGGCTGCAGTGACCCCAAAGGAGTTTTGAAGAGCAGTGATGCAGTGGCACAGCTGCACAGAGAGGTGGTGGGGTCACCGTCCCTGGAGGTGTTCCAGAACCATGAAGCTGTGGCACTGAGGGACGTGGATAGTGGGCATGGTGGGGTGGGTTGGGATTGGACTGGGTGATCTTGGAGGTCTTTTCCAACCTTAACAATTCTATGAGTTTCCTATTGTACCCAGACAGCATGTTGTTTTGCAAAGTTGTAATAATTTGCAACTGAGATGGCTGCTCAGTTTTCTACCTGGCTTTCGTAGGGCTGGCAGCCCACATCATGCGACCAGTTTTGGGCCTCTCCGTTTCCCCACTTCTGCCTGCACCTCTGCTTTAGGTGCACGTCCACAAGGGCAGTGGCAACAAAAATGTAATTAAAGCTGCATGATTGCAATTCCAAACGCACAATCTACCCCTAGCACTGCAATCTGAAGGCCTTGTTGCGTTCCCTCATCCTTCCTGTTGCGTGTGCTTGGCTGCGGCCTGGAGGCCAGCCCTCAGCATACATACAGTGTGGAGCTGCTGTTTGTGCCTGTTCAAGAGGGAGTTTTCTTGGCCAAACTGCAGAGAAAAGGGTTCTCCCTTTTTAAGGGACATGTGGCCATGACAGACTTGCTTGAGCTCAGAGCAGATGCACCAGATCGGAGGTGGCCTTTGGGGGGGACGTTCCCTTGGGGAGACTTCCTAGTATGGCGTGTTTACATTGCTGAGCATTGTGAAGAAGCTTTCTTAGGAGCAGCTTTTAATCTTTCCTGATGTGGAGTGCAAACACAGTTTTGACATCAATCATGCTAACAACACATTTGTACACGGAATAACAGTCACCTTTTAAATAACGATGGGAATCACAAATACGTGCTGACAGAGAAATATATTTAAACTGTTTCAAGTCTGTGCTGTCATAAGCAAAGCAGCCATTGTATTCCACAGAGCTGCGTGCTTTAAATGCCTTGAAGGAAAAAAAAAAAAAAAAAAGAGAGCGAATTCTGAAGTGATTCACAGTAATAGAACAGAAAGTGTTTACATATCTCAAAACATTCTGCACAGTAATCGTGCCATCTTTTAAAATTTAATTTCAGCAAATTTGAATCCAAATGAGATGAAGTCTGAAACATAAGCTTTCATGGTAAGGTACGATACGGCGTGTAATCTTTTGCAGGTGGCTGTTATTCGTTTATTATTTGTATTTCCATATTGCTTAGCAACCCCGGGGCTGGACCAGGACCCGGGTGCTGTGAGCGCTCTGCTGGTGCTGATGGAGTGGATGGTCGCTGCTTTGCAGTGTGCTGCCTTGTACCGAAGCCAAAAGTAAACGGGTGATTTCTCATCTGCTCCTCTCTGAATGAGGAAAAATGAGGGCCGGCTGCAACTCGGTTACGTGGTTATCACGTATGTAGCTCTTGCGATAACCGAATCAATGCTAATATCTGCGGGCCTCTCAAGCATGCAGGCGCAAATGGAGGTAGTTGATCAGACTTTGTTTGCTGATGGCTGCTGAGGGGAGTGCAGGCGGGGCTGCTTTACTCTGAATAGCCACTCGCTGACGCAGTTGCTCATGCAAGCGAATAACTGCTCCTGCTTTGTGTGACCCTGCAGTTAAAGATGAGCAGCCTGCACCACGATGGCAAATACTCACTAATAACCTCTCTGCAAGTGGCACAGCACCAGTATATCCTTCAGATGGTCAACGTTTGCAAATATGTATCCAAGTCCTCATTTAACATCTGAAGTAGAGATGTCCTGCTTCTTCAAGGGAAGCAGTCTTGGTAGACAGCTGTTGTGCCTTCATTTGAGAGCGAAGTTGGAAAAAGTAGACGAATTTTGGTCTCAACATCCTTCCACCACTGAATTCCAAGTGAAATACAGCTCAGGCACAGCTGCTCTTGAGCACTTCAGGGGAGGCTGCTGCTGTAAAGCAGCAAGGAGAGATTTAGTATCAGTGGTTTCTGCTCACCAGTCATGGCTGAGCCCTGCAGTGGCTGGGTTCATAGCCCTGTTGCAGGCAGGGCCCACCAGTCTTCTGGTTTGTATCGTGGTTTTAGGAGTTGCTGCAATACCATGAGCCAGGACAGGAGGCGAGGCAAGGCAATACCTACAGACCCAAGATGCCAGAGTTCAAGGAGTGTTTGGACAGTGCTCTCAGATGTAGGGTTTGGATTTTGAGTGGTTCTGTGTGGAGCCAGGAGTTGGACTCCATGAACTTTGTGAGTCCTTCCGAATCATTCTATAACCTGGCCATTCAAGTGCCATGCAGGACCAGGCCATGGTGGAGCACCTCAAGATATGCAGTCCCATAAGGTCAGTGGTTTGTATGCAGTGGCTTATTTTAATGGCAGGCTTTATTCATGGAGAACATACCAGGGAACCATATAAAATGCCTCTGTATCAAGAGGTTAAAAAATGGCTTATGTTAATTCTGGCTTCTAGCCAAAGTTACACAGCTGTTTTGCTGCAAGTGGGAGCTAACAGGCCAAAAAGGACACACCATTAACATGTCACTCTCTGGAGAGACAGCCATCAGCAAACACAAGCAAGGCAGGTTTGGCTGCAGCAAATGGTTGGGCGGGAGGTGGCCCCTGTGTGGTGGGCAGGTGTTGGCATTGCATATGAGAGGAACTTTCTTCCAACTTTATGGTGGGGTCCTGGAGCAAACAGTACCAAAGGACACTGAGTTTTCCTTCCCAGAGCCACAGAGAAAACTCTGTGGATGACACTGCCCAGTCAAGGGAGAGTCGAATGCAGTAATGTTTTGTTTTTAGTTTGCTTTGGTTTTTGTTTTGTTTGTTTGTTTTTAAAGTTACAGTGCGTTCCTGCTCCTGGTAGCTGTGCTACTGGTGTATGTGATGGGCATGTAAGGCAAGGAGGGGCCAGGGCTGCTCTTGGTTTGTTGGCTATGAACAGGCTGCAGTGAAAAACTTCTCTGCTCTTCTTTGCCTGTTCACCTTTTGGTATTAGCAGCTGACAGATTTCCACTCCTTAGCATTTGTTATCTGCTTTGTGTATGCCATTTGTAATCTCCTTTGTGTATGACAACAGCAAAAGGCTTTTGTTGTACATATTTTTAATAAAACAAGCCAAAATGTTTGAAAGCTAAAACAGATAATACTTTTCTCATGGAGCAACCAGCCTTCTTTTAGTAGCCTGAACTTTTGACAAAGCCTGTTGTAAGCTCTGCGGTCAGAGAAGGTATTTATGTGTTTGGGGTGTGGGCCTGTTATCTTTGTGGTAGTTCTGCGGTTGGGTCCTGGAGATGGAACAATGAGGAGTTATAATTGCAGGTAGTGTTGAGAGGTGACGTTGGGCCCTTGGTTTAAAGCTGAGCTCTCCAAATTGCATTGCTTAGATTTGGTGTCTTGGAGGAGGCACATCTTGATGAGCTGTGGTAGCTGCAGCCAGGCGAGAGCCCTGCCCGTGCCTGGGACCCTGCTGTGCTGGATGCTGGGACAATATATGATAAGAGCTGCTGCACAGACTTTGTGATTTGCGTGTGATGTATAGCACTAGGGACAGACAGAGGAAGTTCCTCTGCCAGGAAGCTGCCAGACAACGTTGTGTCACCATCAAAGGGATCAGCGGCAGTTTCAGCACTCCCACAGCCAAACCACTGTCAGAGATTCTGGAGGTTTCCTGGGAGTTTTGAAAGCTTTGAACGCAAAGACACAACCCCAGTGTTTGATGCTGCAGGGAAGGGCAAACCAAACCACAGTACTACTGTATGCTGAACTCTTGTGAACTCTTCCTTCTCACCCCGCTGTTTGTCTGCTAGGCCCTGGGCTAGAACAGCTCCATGGCATTTCACCTCCTGGCCCACAGCCCATTGCTGTGCCAGGGAAGCAGTGTGTAACCCCGCAAATGTGCCTTGTTGTAGATGACTGAAGAAGGAACCATTGCAAATCTGCATCTGCCAGAGGGCACCTCCTGGCCCAAACAAGAAAGCAACACTGCATCTTTAATTTAAAAAAAAAAAAGTAAAGGACTGTTATAAAAAATAAGACTTCTCTATAGCAGTGGAGAATGTCCTTCCGTAAGTCCCCGTGTAGTTATGATTTTTGAGCTGGCTGTCTCTTGCATGTCTGCATCTTGCCTTTCTGTGGGATATCTGCTGCTCCCTCTCTGTCCTCAGCAGTGAAAGTGAATCATAGTCATAGAATCATCAAGGTTGGAGAATACCTCTAAGACTGTACAGTCCAACCCCAACCCACCCCACCATGCCACTGACTGTGTCCCTCAGCGTCGCATCTCCATGGCTTTTGAACACCCCTGGGGTTGGTGGCCACACCACCTCCCTGGGCAGCCTGTGCCACTGCATGTGCAATCCATTGCACGTGCATCACAATGCACTCTGACTCTGTTTCACAGCCAGAGCCTGTGTGGAAGTGCCTTTATATTACAGAAAGAAAATAATGAACTTAAGTGGAGAAATGCTGGAGCTGCTATTAGTGGAATTTTGTCCCACAATGCAGTGCAGATTGCACCCCAGCTACGGGGAAAAAAAACTATGAGCAGCAGATATAGAAAGTGTTCTTCCTTTGTAAATAAACTGCAGAAAGTCCTCTCTGTGATGTGTTTATGCCCTCTGCGTGAGATAGGCATCTGCTCGCATAACCCTTGGCGCTAATCAGGAGGTCTGAATCTGCTTATCAGCTCTGTTCTCGCAGTGCCTGCCTGCCATCCTGCCTTTGGCTCCTCTTTTCACCTCTGCTGTCTGGGCTGGGGTGCTTTGACAGAAATGAGGTGAGGTTTAGAGCTGTGTAAGACACCTGCCTTTCTCAATGCTGTGAATTTGCTGCTACAGCCCTGGTTTTGGAGCACTGCAGGCTCTCTTGCTGGGTTCTGTCCCCCGAGGACAAGTATTCTCAAGATTTGACAAACACACGTTGTGTATATGGCGTGACTTAGTGAGAGCATGGCATGTAATGTAAGGGTTGTGACTGCAAGTTATGAATTTGCTAATTAGCACCTAGCCTTGGCTTCTGGTTAAGTGAGGAAATCCTCAAACCTTTCTGCCTGGAACTGCTCTTGAGAACAGGGATACTAATCTGTATGGACCTGATGGGTATGCTGTGCCAATTCAGTAGTTAAGATTTTCAAAGCACTTTGAAGATGAAAAATGCTGAGTATTATTGGCCTTTTATCTAAAAAGACATTTTAAAACATGAAGCTGGGGAAAGATCTGCATAAATTAATGCATGTGTTGATTACGCTCTATCTTTCCTTTTCATCTGAATGTATTAAGTAGCGAGAGAACTGTACGAATTTGTATCTTTCCTTTTCATCTGAATTTATTAAACAGTAAAAGGACTCTGTGAATTAGTAATCTAATTTGAACATCAAACCAAAGGCAAAATTCTTCCTAATCCATCTTGCGGATCTCTCCTCAGCAGTAGAGATTTCTTGCATATCTCAGGTTGAAGGATGGTATTTCAGGCTCAGGCTTTGATATTTTCTGGACTGATGAGACTTCAATAAGGAATTATTTTTCCAAATCAACCTCGGAAGTCAGTAATAACTCTACTTTTTAGTCAAAAAATAGGAGCATCAATCACAACCAAATTGCTAGCAGAAGTCAGTAATGTTGAACCAGGAAGTTTTCACTGATTTCAGGAGGGAGTTCTGCTTTATAAATTCCTGTGGCATTTTCATCATTTGACAGAGTCACATTACTTCAATCATCTGAACTTTTTTTTCCCTTCAGTAAATGTGCGTGTCACTACACAACTCTTTGGCACTTTGTGAGATTTAACTCACATCTATGAAATGTTTTTAATTTAAGTATAGGATATCATCAAAGTGTGTTTTGTTGTTTTGGTTTTTGAATGTGAGTTTTTGGAGAGGCAGATGTCATTAATTTTGATAGAGGGGATATAGCGCAAAACCTAGTGGAGAACTATCTTGGTTCCAAGAGCTGAGATGCGTTGCTGGTTGGATACTAGGAAAGAAATTCTTCTCCAGAAGAGCAGTGATGCAGTGGCACAGCTGCCCAGGGAGGTGGTGGGGTCACCGTTCCTGGAGGTGTTCAAGAACCGTGCTGATGTGGCACTGAGGGACGTGGTCAGTGGGCATGGTGGGGTGGGTTGGTGTTGGACTGTATGATCTTCTTCAACCTTAATGATTCTATGATGTTATGAAAACTTTGATCCTTTTTCTCCTTCTGGTTTCAAATCTCAGGAGGCAGGGGTAAAACTGCAGGTGGGTCGTGAGAGTCTTTGAGGAGATTTACAGTTTCTCAAAGAATGAATGTACCACCATGTGGTGAATGGAGATGAGCCCCTGGTGGATTGATGGAGGAAAGGCCAATTCCAGTTACCTGGGAGGTTGCCCCAGAAGGTTATATCTTTCCATTTTACTGCTGATTTCAGCAGTAGAGATATATTTGTCTTTATGCAGACAGCAAACTATATGAGAAAAATACCACTAGTTATTTGATTTGTTGTTTCTATTTTGAGGTGTTGCTGGGTTTGTTACAATTAGAAATAAAAGTTATTCCTTGTAATAGCAAAATGCTCGTTTATTGAACGATCTTATTCATGCTCTGTCATCGGTTTCCCCAGTGCCAGGAAATGTGACTGCTGAAATGGTGTCTGTGGTGGTCACTTGGGTTAAGAGTCTGCAGTGAGCAGCCAGTACATCATCCCACGCTCCTCACCCTCAGCTCCCTGCACCTGGACCTTGAGATGAGAATAAATCCCCTAATACCCTGTTGGCAATATGATATTGCTCTGGCAGGAAGGCTCAGATGAGGTATTTGTATACCTTCACTGTGCTGTGAGATTCCTTTTTCTGTTTTAAACTAATTTTGCGCTATGGTGAGACGTAGTGGATGAAATGTTACCTCTGTGCTGCAGAGGAAAAGTTAAATTGCATTTTTTTTTTCACAGAAACTAAAGAACTCTTTGGTAGCTGCTGGAGTAGCTCTAAAGCTCATCTACCAGTCAGTTTGGTGTTTGAGCAATTAAAGAGGTCAGGCACAAAAATATCGTGTACCTGGAGCTTTGCCAGCCTCTTTTCCCATCTCTTATCATGCTTGTCCATTTGGGATTCTTCCACAGGCTTTGTTATATTCATCATGTAGATTAGTGGTCTGCAACTATTAACAACCAACTTTGATGCTACAGAGTGGGAATTGCCTGAATAAACGATTTCACAAGTAAATGGAGTCAGCTCTGAAAAAAAAAAAGAGAGCTCCAAACTTCTTTTAATTTACAGAGGTCAAAAAGCAAATGGGATTGTTGCTTAGGGAGGGAACTTGAGGAGAAGATGCAGCATTCACTCCAACAGAGGGACAGAAGGTGAAAAACTTGATTGACTTCTGGAGTTTGAGTTTAATTGGCTCTATTCCTATACTTATCAGCACAGCGGACAAAGAGATGCTGGTAGGTATAGTTACACTTTTTGCCTTTTGTCATTGCATGAGAAGAGGTCAGTGTGAATCCTACAGGGGATGAGCAGGAGAGAGTTAGCTCCAGAAAAGAGAGGACAAATAGCAGGGTGGGAAATGAGAGTGGAGTGGGTTCGAGGCCTTTGTTTCTGGTTGAGTTTCTCGAGCAGCTTTTCCCCAGATGCCTCACAGCTGGTTCTGAGGAGGAGATTTGTTTTATTTCATTGTGGTCTGGGTTATTTGTGCTGAGCAGCGCAGTGCCATTTCCAGTCATTTTTAATTGCAGAAGAATGTCACTTCCATTGAACAGGCATTAGGTTTTACTGAATGTTTCCTGAGAGGTTTAACAGGATATGAGGAGATCAGATAAGTATCTGTAAAACATCCGACCTCGTGCTATTCACTTCTGATTTATTCACAGCTGAACTTGGTTGCCTGCGGTAACGGTGCTGTTCCTGCCGATTTGTCAGCCTCATCCACCCTGCCCCAGCGTATCCTCCTGGCAGGAGAGGAGGGCTTCGGGCCAGGGAATGCAGAGAAACCCTGGTAGCATCTTGGGAAGGAATTACAGAGGCACTGGATTCCTAGAGGGGCAAACAGGAGGAGCAGCAAGGACAGACTCATGGAAACTCCCCGCTGCTGGTGAAATCATTTGCCCTCAGCCTGGTTTTATGCTCAGAGCTGTTAGGATTAATGAGAACGCTGTTGACTTTCCTCCTAGCCCAGCCAGCTTCCCACCCTTTTGATCCATCCAACTGCAATGAATGTGACAGCACTCAGCGACTTCACTTCATTGTAACTCTTGGCAGTATGCACGTAGTTCTGCCCTTCATCCTGACTATGTGTTCTCTGATAGAGCTTGAGGTCCCAGGCAGAGGCTTTGGTTCTGCATTCTCTTTCTGTCCTTGCTCATTGCCTGGGAATGGCTCTGCCTGCTGCAGCAAGGCGGGTGTTGGTCTTTTCTCAGGTGGAGAGTTAGGTGTGTTGAGCTTCATGGTCTTTTCCAACCTAAATGATGCTACCAACAAGCCAACACCGAATCTACAGCACTAACGATCAGCACCCTCATTAATCAGGGGATAGCAGGGCTACATGCAGGTTTCAGGTGGGAAGCCTCTGTTTCCACTTGTCAACTGAGAGGCTGTTCCTGTTCTGCCATGATTCCCAGTGAGCACCCAAGTCACAAACTAAGCCTCAACCCTATGCACTACCTCATTCCAGCTTTCTGGGTGAGCTGTGAAATATGTCATGCGTGTGCTTCCTATTGATAATTAAAAGCAACACAGATGGCGATGCCTGCGATGTTTCCTTAAGTCACAGCAAGTAACAGAAAATGAAGTGATAGTTTTAGGTGGTGGCACATGTAGCTTCAGGTGTGTGTTTAATATTCAGTGTTTATGCTCTGACAGAGCTGGGATGTGCTTTCAAATGTTACTCTGTGGCTACGCGTCAGTGCACTTTTTTTTCCTTGTTTTTCTTCTGACAGGTGGTGATGTTTCGATTAAAAGTAATTTCTTTATCAAAGCAAAGCCCATGTTATCAGTGATCGTTAATGGGAGCTTCATTTGTTGAAGTGGGACACGTAATGGCGGTGTCTAAAATGGATGGAAGGCACCTAGAAGGGCTTCAGGGTGCTGAAGGTAGGGATAATAGCATGCAGGGGTTGGGGGAACCCAACCCAGGTTCTACATCTCAGCATTGCAAGTGGGACTTCAGGGATATAGTGTTGCTTTCTTTTCTAAAGAACTCTGCTTTTTGCGTTCTTAAGGAAGGAATGGGGATCTAGCAGCAACCTAATGGGAATTCTGGATAGATTATTTAAAAAAAAAAAGGCTTTTTATATTGTTTATTCACCTGGGTATTTAATTGAGCTGATTAGAGATGCACCAGGTGGAATAGGAATGTACTCTATGCGGCTTATTGCACTGAATCAAGACTGGAAAATGAAAGTATGTGTGTAACTTCAGCCTAAGTTTGGGCCGATTGTTGGCTTGTGGGCTTTCTATGGAAGGACTGTGGCTAAATGTGGGGAGCTTTGGCATGCTTAAAACATGTTTATTGGCAAAGAGAGATGCTTAAGAAGGAGCTGATGGGCAAGAGAGGGAGAATCAGAAACGGTGATTTCTGATGGTTGATGCAGGTGTTGGGTTTTTGTACAAGAGTGGTATCCCCTGAGGAGGCTCTACAGCATTCCAAGCATATTTGTATCAAGCCCATTTTTATGGGCTAAAACCATAATATCTCGGTAGTTACCATTGAGTATAAGTTCTCCCCGTACAACCCTGTGTTGTATCATGTTCTTCTCTGGAATAAAAACGTCAGTCAAAGGAAAACAAATTTTAATTCTGCCATTGAAAGACACAACTTTTTTTGTTGGTTTTTACTTCTATGTTCCTATGGGAAGGTAGATAAACCTTCAAAAATTGAAAATACACTCTCACTTAAATTATTCTGCTTTTGGGGTCACATTTTAATCAAAACCATACCTGCCTTCAGGAAAAAAAAAAGTAAAGTTGATTGAATTTAATAACTAAAAGAACATAACTGTCTACTTTGAAATGTATAATCTCACATGACATTTATTTCATAATATGATCAAATCATATATGTTGTTATGGGGACAGTCTTTATTAAAAATGCCATTTATTTTAACAAGTGCAATAAAAAGAAACCCATACTTTTTTACTGAAGCAGAGAAAAAAAAAACCCTGCTATTTAGCTTCTTTCAGCTAAATGAAAACATCTTTCAAGGTTTGTACTAAAATATTTAAATAAAGTGCTATGGAATTTATTCGTTTGCTGCCTTCCAGCATGAATAGAAACCCATTAAATTATCTTAAATACAATAAATGATATAGAAGAATTTGTTTTGGTTAGGAATATCCTTTGCTGATGACGAAGAAGATGGTTTAAATATAACATTTTAATATAGGCCTATAATTATGTCATTGAAAGCCCAGTTCTAAGCAGAGTGAAGTATAGATCTAGCTCTCCAGCTGCAGCCACAGCCTTTGATAGGCACTGAAGGGGAACTGTTGGTCCACATCACCATTTAAAAGAGAATGAGTGGGAGACTATGAAGAGCATGTAGTTTGAGTGAGGCAAAATGCACAGTCAGTCGCCAGGCTGAGGTATTGGTGAATGGTAAAGGTGTCCTCCCTTCCATGTGGGACTGCAGTGTGGATGGGGAAGAACACAAGACCTTATTCTTCCCCTGGAGTTTGCATAGCAGCTGCCTTGGTGACAGAAGCCTGTTGTAATGTGTGAGCCAGATGTATCTGAAGGATTATTATGATGTGCTCATGCTTCTCTGGTGAAGAGCTTCATCTCAACTTCTACTGCTTGTCCTGAGGTGTTTCAGACCACCTGATTTCCTACTCTTGGTAGATCAGGACTACTGAAAAAATGTGGTTCTTGGCCCTGAAGCACTTATTCAGTACATTACATTTAAGGTCTACCCTGTTCCAGGTTATCAGTTTAGTTTCAAAGAGAACTCACTTTTTATAGTATGTGGAAAGCACTTTATCTATAATGCTTTCTTGAAGGAGTCTGTGAAGTTTCCAGCTCTGAAACTTGTAGCTACATAGGTTGTATCTACCACTGTTATGGAAGAGAAGAGTTGTGCAATTGCATCAAAACCTGCTTAGTTTTTTGTCCAGAAAGCGAACTTCTTTGCCCTAGGAGAGGTCACAATGCTTAAGTAAATAAATCGATGAATGCACTGTTGGACGTTTTTAAAATATAAAAGGGAAATGTACCTCATTTCCTTAATTTAAAGCCTCCCTAGCTAATTATTTGTGTGGAGGGGAAGGCAAAAGAAGGCTGTGTTGGTTTTTGTCTGGTCCATTGAGGTCTGTTGCCCTAGGGCTGGGTGGGAGCAGCCTGCAGATCTCAAGCATGCAGCGAGACCCAGAGCAGCAGAGGCACCAGCTCCAGCAGGGCTTCTGAGACTGGCACACATGATGCTTGCAAACCTCTCTACCTCTTCCTGTTGACTTCTGCTAGGTCGCGTTATATGAGCATTTGTATATCTAAAAGACTATGGCATGCTTTTCTCTTTTCCTCGTGCTTCCCTGTAAGCATGAGTTCATGGGTTTGGTTTTTTAGCATGTGGGTTTTTTGTGCTTTTAGTGTAGTTTTTTTTTTCGTTTGTTTATTTTGTGGGGATGCTTTTTCTCCCTTAGTGTTTATACTATCCCCAAGGTATTAGCACTCATCCTGGCTTTCCACTGACTTCTCAGGGGCATCTCCAACGGTGTCCCATGAGGTTTGCTCTGATAGTCCCTGCCATTTCTTGGAGCACCGAGGGGCACAGGTTGCACCGATTCTTGGCAAGGAAATTTGCTGTGAAGGGCACTGGGGACTACAGGATGGGATGCCACAACCAGGCTTCTTTCTGAAGATCCTAAGAACATGCCGAGCTGTATTTTGGGTCTGAAAGTTGATGAATAGTTCATGCAGTTCCATGACAGCAAATGGTGCTAAGGTCAAGAGTGTTCAACTTGACAAAAAAAATCTCTTGTATGAAAATCTGAAGGATTAAGGATCGGTGTTAAAACAAATATTGTTCCCAGTGACTGTTTGCTGAATGCCCAGCTAGTGCTGATCACACACTTGCAGCTCTGTCATAGGCAGAAAACTGGATCTAGGTGTGATAACTAAATGTTTGTTTACATGAACACCCAGAGCTCTTCCTTTTTCTCAAAAGGAAACAAAGATTCTCAGTTGTCAAAGTGGATGGATTTGCCATATTTATACATATAAATCTGTTCCAGTAAATAAGAAAACACAGCAGAAGTAGTCTTTTAAATTATACAGTTAGCATCAAGGCAGAGTAGTACTCTTGAGTGGAAGTGTTTGAGCGAGTCATGGCTGTGCCACTAGTTTACCTAAGCTCATTTTTAAATCAGGAGAGTGACAGGCCCAGAACACTAAGTGATGGAGGATTGCTTCGTGATGTTCTTCGAGGCATTGGGTTGGACTCTGTGCAATCATTTCCTTCTAAATTGGTTGTAGTCCCCTTTCAAATTGTCAGAGTAGATTTCTTCTGCTTCATTGCGCTTGAGAAGCAGGTGGATGGCAACTGCTCAGCCTTGTTTGATCCACGCGCTGTTGTTCGATGGATAGAGCATATCAAACTGGAAAGCCTTTGTGGTACGGCTGTAGCGCTGGCTTGCTCAGTGTCTGGACCAACACTGAGAATCTATCTGTGTTTCAGACACAAGGTGATCTCTGTTATCTTTAATATGCCCCAAGAAAGGAAAAGTTGGTGCCAAGAACGGCATGCGTCAGTGTGACGCTTAAATGCAAAATATATGAAGTCAATCCGTCATTGCACGAAGCGTCAGCTGAATAGTTTTGGAGCAGAATGATCCACGTGAAGTACATTTGGATCACTCTCAGGTTTTTATGTGGTATTCTTACCCTATTTCTCTCTGATTTCTTTGCCATCTGAAAAAGGGGGGAAAATTTAACATGGCAGTGTTGTGGGGCACAATTGGTGGAAGTCTGCAAAATCCTTTGAGTTCCTTGCACTCAGTATGAAAGAGAGGCCCAGCCTTTGTCAGTATGTTCCTATACTTTCTTGCTGTGCTCTGCAATAAAACATAAGATGCGAATGTGCTCTATGTCTTTGTTTCCTGTAGAGATTCCTTCGCAACTATGAATGCTGGCTTATTACTTGAAAATTCACCTGAGGTTTAGGCCTTATGATGTGAAATAAAATGAGAATGGAAAGAGAACATTTCTTGTCAAATGGATTTGTGTTCTCTCATAATGAGAAATCAGCATCCTGCAACATGAATTTGCGGATAAATTCCTTGCAGCTGTTCCCTACCTTCATCTGAGCACAAACTCAGCCTGATTCAAGAAAAGGGCAACCAAGGAAGCAATCCACGGAGCACATCTTCAAGTCTTTCTTCTTGGAGTCTTACAGGGTGCCTCTAAATATCGATGTGAACTGTGCAGGGCATCCAGACACATTGAGAGTGGTAACACACTGGGTGACAACATCTCTGAGGCTTCTTGAATCATCTTTGGGATTTAAAGGACATGGTTTTAGGGATATGGTTTAGTGGATATGGTAGTGGTAGGTCAACAGTTGGACTAATTGATCTTGGAGGTCTTTTTCAATCTTAATTATTCTATGACTCTGTGACCTTGTATCAGTGACCTACTCAATGGATAGACAGTAAGCTGCCTTCAAAGGCACCGTGCAGAAAGTGAATTGTAAAGTAGCCAAATGTTAGGAGAATTGTACACATTAATTATGGTCTTATTTATTGTGCGACAAGCTGTTATAAAGATGATGTTTCTTAAGCATCTCTGTGCTTCACGAGACCAGCAGAAAAGGTTTCCTTGTGTGCAGATACAGGATACCCAAATTCTTTTCCATGCTTTGCTCTTTCCTTTGTGAATCTTTGCCTGAAATGGATTCTTTTCACATGTGGGTTGCCTGAGCAAGGCATGCTCAGTTAAGAGAGGCATGGGCTGTGCTGGTAGCCTGCTGGGTTTATATATATTCCCCAGTGACAGTGCAAGCTGTGTAATCATCTTCTAATTCTGAGTGTAGTTTCCTTAGCAGTGCGGTGTGCCAGCAGATGGATGTGTGTGCTGGAGGGCTTCAATGTGATGTCTTGAGAAGCAGGGAGGTCAGCTCCATCAGCAGGAGCTGATACAGTGACAGAGGAGGAAGAAATGATACAGTATTGAGGGGAGAGAAAGCGGTGGCCAGGGGGCTTCCACAGCACTTGCTTTGCTGCATGAGGATGCTGAAAAAGACCAGGTGTTTGGAGATGGGCAGATGGGTGTGTGTGTGCCTTCAAGCACGGGATGCTATCATCTCCCCCCAGTCACAGCAGAGTGAGCAGTCCCAGCATGGAAATCACTGCAGGAACTTGCTAGCTTGAAAGAGGCCCAAAGTCCTGTTAATTTGGGTCATGTTTATAAAGTCTTCCGCTGTGCTGCTGTGTTGGGGTTTTCTCATGCTGTTTTCTGGTGGTGGCCTTCCCCAGTGAGGCTTTATTTCTCTAACACTTCATACAAATATAAAATGCAGGGAAGAAACAAAATGACACATAATTCTTGACATGGAATAGAATAAGGCTAGATTTTCATTTAAAATCTCTCTATCCACAGATACTGTGAATTGTGATGGCACAAAATTGTTAAATTGCTTTACATTTGGGAAACCTCAGTTCATAAAAAAAATTGCTAACAATTTATTTTTGTACTACATGGTTGACATCACTCTCTCACTGCTGGTTATATACTATTTTTTTTTTTCCACTGCATGTCTGCTGAGGTTCCAAGAAAAACCCAAGTGTGTCATACAACATTGCTTTCTGATTTGCAAGTTAAATAGTTTACATAGGCAAAAATGTGGAGCAATTGGAATATTCCCTACCCAAACACTTAGGGACTCAAACTGCACATTTTAGCCTGGCAGGACTCCACTGGTATTTTTAGCTAGGGAAAAAAAGAAGAAGAAAAACATTTTGAAGTAACAAGGAAAGACAGATCAGATCTAGAAAAAAAACACCCATGAAGCTAAAACACTATTGGGCATTTTGTTGAATGTTGTACTTCTAGTGCCAGCATATATCTTGCTCTGTGCATACAGAAATGCACTGCGCTTTGACTTTGGAAGTTTGGGCCCTTCTGAAATGAATGTTCCCGAGATGGGGTTAGCCTTCTTGCTGATTGATTTAGTCTTTTGGAAACGGGAAAACCATCAGGAGCTTTCTGCTCAGAAAGATTAGCATTCATAGCCTGCTGTTTTTTAATTAAAAAAGCCATTTAAATACAAGGGTTGGGGTTTCTGCCAGCAACCATTAAAAATACCTGTTTTGTAATTATCCCCCAACCCCTCTTCCTATTTAATTCTTACTTCTTTTTTCCTCTTTGTTTCTCTTAAGTTCCTGACAGATTCTCCCTGTTTCATCTACCTGCTCTCGTGGCGCTGCACCTCCTGCTGAGGTTAGCAGCTGGCTGTAAATCTCATGCCAACCCTGCTGCAAGCAGCTGGCAGGAGGTGTGGGAAGGATGTGTTCAGCATCCGTTTTTCAGTGACTGAGCTGATCCTATCCCTCCTGTTTGGAGGATTAGGAGCACCAGCTGAGCTCTGCCGCTAGCACAGCTGCAGGACCACAGGGACTTTGTTACGTGAGGAATTCCCCCAGTGCGTGTGTCACCATCTGCACGCACAGGAGGGGTACGTGCTGCAGGACCCTGGGTGGAAACTTAAATAGGAATTAGCTAATTAGTACACCGTGTGGTCAATATGTGTTATCTGTGTTTGCCTCTCTTTGGGAAACTGGCTTGTGGGGAGCTGCGTGGACAATCTTACTGTGGCAGATCCTCAGCTCACATTGCCTGAATTCTTCTGGTTTAACCACTTTTGGGATCACCCTGAGTGCCTCTGTGTGTGATGCCAGTGTTTCCAAATACAGCTTCCAGATAAAAAAGGGGAGGTCGCTCAGGGGATACCTCGTCACACTCTACAACTCCCTGAAAGGAGACTGAAGTGCAGTGAGGGTTGGCTTCTTCTCTGAGGAAGCAGTGATAGGATAAGTGGTAAAGGCCTCAAGTTGCACCAGGGGAGGTTCACTTTGAGTATTAAGAGAAATTTCTTCTCTGGAATAGCGGTGATGCATTGGAACAGGCTGCCCAGGGAGGTGGTGGAGTCATTGTCTCTGGAGGCTTTCAAGATGTGACACTGAGGGATGTGGTTACTGGGGATGGGCAGATGATTGGACTATAGATGCCCTTAGTGTTTTTTTCCAACTTTAATTATGATCATAAATCTGGTGTTTGAAGATGGAGCAAGGGCGGTGGTGAAAGGGTGTTATAGAGACTGGGGGTGGAAGTGAAAATGTAGTGCTCTGTCTTTCCTTCTTCCACCTCTGCAGCCCTCCAGCGTAATGTTGCTGGTATAAGAAGTTAGCATGGTGACAGAGCTCTTGACAAAATACTTTGCATGAGCTGGGAGCAAATCCCTGGGGCGGGCTGTTGGTGCTAGGCTATGGGCGGAACCTCCTCCAGCAAATATTCAACAAAGCAATGATCTTAATATCATCTGTCTGAAAACTTCCTACTGCAAATCCATGGAGCTTCTCCTCCGCTATATTCAGAAAGTTATATTCTACACAAATTGATAGATGAATAATGAAATAGTTGCCAGCCTCTAATTTGTCTTTAAAGGCATATGACTTCAAGATTTCCTTTAAATTTTCTGTTGTATTCTTCCAATGAAAATGATCCACGTGTGGTTTTACAAATACACAAATATAGTTCTTGTCTAATTTACTGACTGTAGAAAAGCTTAGGAAAAAAACCGTGGGAGAAATATTAAGGCTCATAAGTGTCTCTATTCAAATCAGCAATTAAAACTGGCTTTAATTTGTGGTGAAAATGCATTAAGAGTAGAGCAGAATACTTCTGAAATCCCACTTAAAGTGATTATCTGATATGAGATCTCTACCACCCAGCATAAAGCCTATGAAGATAATTTACTGCTGGGGCGTTCCCTTATGCACCAGCGTTTCCCCTGCTGAGGAAGAGAAGTGGTATCAAACATCCAATTGCACTTGCAGCATAAATGCCAAAAAATGGCAAAAATAAAAATTGTTTAGCCTAAGGTGAGCTTTTGTGCATTAACCTGAAAAACAACCACTGCAACTAACCCAGCTGTGAACTGGGGATTGTGGTTCGTGATTCTGAGTTCACAGGAGGAGCTGGGCCTGAGAGATCAGACCCTTTTACGGCTGCTGGAATGGGTCTTAATTTTCTTTATTCTTAGTACTAGTTTGCTGTCAGAGAACAGCCTCGAAAGCCAATAGCAAGGTATACTTCTGATCTCATCTCCTTTTAGAGCTGATGCTCAGATAGGATGAAGGCTTTTACTGCTTTTGGTTACCAGATAAGCTCACACGCTGAGAGCTCTAGGTGGATCTGAAGGATCAAACCTGTTTATAATTCATCTGCGCTCAAGGTGAGGCTATGCAATAGAATTTCCATTTTTATAAATTTGCTTTAAAAAAAAAAAAAGATGAACAAAGCTCTTTGGTGTATTTTCAAAGAGCCCCACCTTAGGAAATGGCAGAATGAAGTTGGTTTTGGTCTCTTCGCTGAACTCTTGCAGAACTGTGTTAATCACCTTCTTTTAATGTAGATTTTGGGTGTATGATATGCACAGAGAAGGATGTGCACTAGAGCATGGCAGTAAATCACAGATCTTATAAGGTGCATTAAGTCAGACTCGTGTGGGCTGACAACAGCTGAAAACTTCTTTTTGTCACTTATGCTATCATTCAAGGTTTCCATATCGTATTTCAGGTGTTTATCTTACCTCTTTATTAGTTTTGTTATCAAAGCAAAATGCAAACTTAGTCCTTGTAGGAAAGATGATATGCAGTGATATATGTAAACCTCTGGAAGAAGTCATTCTTGTGGTGTCGCCAGCATTTTGCCTCATGGTCTAGGTTGCCCTAAACATGAATACTTCGAGGGATTGCAATCTAGGTCTGGAGAAAGCCCAGATGGCCCATAAGGAATGAGAGGTGGTAAAACATGGCATCTTATTATGCAGAACAGAAGATACTCATGAAAAATAATGTCTTGGTGTCAGATCTTAGCACCTTGGGGAAGATGCTGTCACCATCCAAGTCATTTTCCCATATGACAAAAGTCTGGGGAAAGTTGCCAATGCCTGTTATACCAAACAATGTAATGTATATGCACTTCTTCTCCCTGCAAACGTGTTTGTGTAGCACAGCAAAGCTATTGATAGGTTCTGTGCTCCCTCGTGGGAAAAGAGGGGAAAGAAAGAGTGAACTGAAGCAGTATGTTAAGCGATATAGTTATATCTTTGTTTATAAACATAAAAATCTAACTGCCTCAATGCTGTGCCGCATAATTCCGCAGGACATGTGAAACACAGCACAGTACAGCACTTAGTCTGTGGAGGATTCCCTTGTCACTGTCAAAATTGTTTTAGAAGTCTAAATTAATGCATAGCACTGCATTTATTAAAATGTGAAATAATCATAAATTTTTCATTCTTTGTACACTTAAGCTAATTTTCACATAAATGAAGCACTTGGCAGTTGAAATTCCACATATGGTTGACAGTGATGTTTGATGTCAGAACAATGCCCTGAGCTCCATGCAAATTAAACATATTTTAATTATTCTGGATATCCATTCTTCCTTTACAGTGTGTCTAAGTAGAATATTAAAAGGGATTTTAAGTCTAATGTATTGTCAGCAGCTGACTCCAACAGCCAGGGCGATTCCTCTTGCCTTGCTTGGTGCTGAAAGGGAGAACGTGAAAAGTGAAAGCTGTAAAGGGCACGAGAGAAAGCAAAACTTTTCTTAAGCTGTGGAAGCCCGTCTGGCTTACTGGGAACATGCTGAATTTCTCCCTCCAGCAACAGCCTTTGTGGCTGTTGGACAGAGCTGTGGAGTTGTGAGGGCCCAGAGCCAAGCCAAATGCAGACGTGTTGTACTAGGAATAGGAACTCAGGCTCCTGCTGTGGCTTCCCAGGCACCAAGTGTCAGTGCCATATAACACGAACTCCAAGTTTCCATTACGTTTTACTCGAGAGATTCCATGGGCAGCATGGATAATGATAGCAACCATGCTGTTGGCGTTTTGGGCATGAATCTGGAAATACCCATTTTTCTCCTTAATTTGTAGCATTTTGGGGGAGATCAGGAGCTGGGTAACACTGAATTATATCTGGCCAGTATCTACTCATTGGCAAAATGGGAGTCCTGATGTTTTAGCGTGTCCTAGAAAAGCTTTGCACATTATTAGTGCATTTGCTTAGGTATGTTAATCTCTGGTAACTGTAATTTACTAGTTCTTGCTATGTTTTTGTGTTAGTTTCTTAAGCTTCAAGCTGCTCTCTAAACACTAGATGGCTGCAGGAAGAGCAAGGAAGGTATGTGGCCCCAAGGGAGGTATTAGTAGATGAGTCTGAAGCTATGAAACCAGTGAACTGTAACAACTCAAGAGTCAAAAAGCCACTAATAAGCTTCTAGATTATATGGAGGTGAGGATTCTGCTAGCTTTTCAGTCAGACTCTTATTTTCTGTGGAAAGAAGGGGTTTTTTGAAATGTGGATGCAAACACTCCAGTAAGATCTGGCTCCTTAAACCTTGCTCCTGTGGGTTTCATGTGGAGGTTCAGCTATTAAAATGCACAGAGACATCATTAAAACAAGAAATAAAAATTCTGACTCTGTAAAAGTACTTTATTTTTCTCCTCTTAACTTTTCCTGTTTCAGCTTGAGGAATGAAAGCTTCAGTGCACTTATTAACTTTCCAGTTAATGAGATCTTGAAACAGGGATGCTCTGCTTTGCTCTCCTCTGGCTCATCACGCTGCCTTCTCTTTGGAGAGTGGCAACAGAGTGAAAACGTGCACAGAAAAGTGCGGGACTCACTTATGTGTTTGATGGTAGTTGTGAGCAGATAGATACTAAGTTGGCTTTTCTTCAGCACAGTCCTTTCCTGTGTGTGTTTCAGGCTTGCTTTTTGGCACCTTCAGACATAGCAAATACTGGTGGGTAGGGTGCTGTTCACAGGCAAAATATGCTTGCAAACTTTTGCCAACATCTGAAATGCAGATTTAAAACTCCTGTCTCTGTTTCCTTTCCCGTTTTAAGAACCTCTGCCACGCTCTCTGCTTGTGCCACCACAGTGAAATGTGTATCTAGGAAATAATATTAAGTCAGGTTCCAGCAAGAAGTTTGCTGTTAAATAATATTGCAGGGTGTCACATATAGGACGTGACGTGAAAACTACACGTAGCTGATGGAGAACACAATTGTTCTTTCTCATGATGAACTGTTTTCAACAGGTGATAGGACAGGACTAGAAGGCAAGAGAATAATAGGTGTCTGTTCTGGGAAGAAAGGTGAATGTTAATGCTCAGGCAGAGAAATGATCTTGCTTGAACTGTCAGAAGATGGAAATGTATCATTGGATTGGACTTCAAAAATACTTGAGTGGGCCTATCCTTTCAGTAAGTTTAATTCTGAGTATCTCATATAACCCTATTTGTAGAATGAACCATTCCTCCAGTAGTACTACGATGAGATGTGTAGTAGGTGTGTTCATCTGTGTGTACATGTTTGTATCATCCTTTCCTAAGCTGCAGGGTGCGAATCTAGTTTTAGAGAGAAGTTGATCTCACTGGGCTGGTGGGCTCAAGCCCAGCACGGCAGAGAGGTGCATGTCCCTTTTCTATGCACAACTACCACACGCTTATCGCTTCAGCTCAAAGCTGATGTTTCAGTGGACAAAAAACCCTCTTGCTGTGCTTAAAGGTTAATAAGGTTAATGGTGGGAAACAGTGAAGCCTGAGAAAAATGGCCCCGTAATGGCTTGCTACCTTGTAAGTATTTAACTGGCTGCTTTGTAGAGGCAACCTGGGAGGACAAGCTGGTGGCTACTACTTAATAGATTGCATTGCTATAATGAATTGGTGGTCACAGCAGATATTGTTGAGGATGTGGCATCTGAAGATAGATGGGATTGCATCCTGGGACTTCCTTGCTTCAGTTACATTCCTCCTCTTTCTGCTTCAGGTGCAAGTTCCTAATTGTTCCATTTCAGCTCAAAAAGAGTGTCCTGAAATTAAAGAAAGGGCTGTAAATGTGGCAGGATAAAACTTATCTTCTCTTGGCTCCTTGTTTACAATGTGAACTACTCAAATGACTTGGAGGAAGCCAGGGAAAAGATTTCAAGTGTTGTGGGTGGATTCCTCTTAGGTTGCTTTTTTAAATTTATTTCTGGGACAGGGTATAGCAGGAATGGTGGAGAGGTTAGCATGTGTAGAAACAGCAGACGTGAATTTAAATAGTGTATTCTCATCAACTGGAATTCAGACTCTTGTACTGACGGCTGAAAAGCCGTGTGAAGATGGTAAGAAATGGCATGACTTACTGGGTAAATTAGGAAGATGGTTTTACCTATAGGATGAAAATGTCCTCGTGCAGTTGTATACGGTGCTGTTCTGGGAACGCTGAGTAGCCAGATGATGTGGTTGATATGAAATCCTTTCCACTTGCTATATTTTTTGGTTTTGTAAAACCTACTTCTGTTTGGCTGTTCGCTGAAATAAGTGGCATTCTTCCCTTGGTGGTCTCTCAACTGCTGCTCAATAGGATTAAATTTGAACTGGGATTCTTCTAAGAAAAGGTCTGGAATCAATTGCAGTATTGATGCCATTCCAGAAGAGAGGCAATCAGCATGTACTCAATGAGTGCCTCTGCCCTCAATACTGAGCAGTGCCTTTAGCTGCCCACTGAATTGGTGCACGTGAAGCTGGAAGGAGCTGGCATTTTCAACACCCAGGAGGAGTGGTTGGGTTGGCAGGGGGCCTGCTAGGTGCTGAAGACTGTGCAACCCATCTCAGCAAAGCCAGGTGCAGGGACATGGGGCTGGCCGAGCATATTATTGGGGTTCTTTATAATCGGCACTGGGACAAGGTTGTACACAGCTCAGCTGGAAATACTGGTAGCTCTTTTCTTCTTTATTTAGCCTTCATTGTATTTGCAGTACTTCCATTTGTATGAACTACTTTAGGAAATGTAGGAAGTTGTAAAGCAGCTAGATTTTTATTCCAATCTGAGAAGAAAATTAAATTATTCATCCAGGTGGAGTGATTGAAGGAAGGAGAGCAGCTGATGAACTTTGCCATGCTGCCCTTCCATTATAGAACCAACGTTCAGAACCGGGTCTTAGTGCTCTTTTGGGATAAACCCTGGAAGATAAAAGTGCATATGATTAATTAAATGTTTAATGAGATCTGTGAAGGCAAATTTATTCCAGACTTTTACTGTTAAAGCTACATATTTTTAAAAAACACTTTTTTTTTTTTACTTTTCTAGGCTTTGATTCATCATCTTTCTTTGTATTATTCTGTCATCTCCACAATATCTAAATGTTTTGAGTGAACGACTCTTCCTGTTCAGTATAGCTGTTGTGTTTGGATTTGCATATGCACACCATGCTTGCAGATATGGGGTCTGAAGTACTGATCCAGGTAAAGCAATTCAACTGTCTAAAATTGACTGTGAGTGCTTTGTAAAACTTTTGAAGGCCCTAAAATGACTGAGTCAATTTATAGGAATTAGCAGCAGGAATTAGATGCCTTGGATTCTCTCTGAGTCTCTGTCAGCATCCTTATGTCTGCGAAAAGCATTGAATGCCTTAGGATGTGAACCAAAGGTTCTGGAACCCTAAAGCACATACCCATTAACTTCTATGGCTTGGATCAGACTTCAGTTAATCAGAGGAAGAGCCAGGCAGAGTACACGTATTTGGGCAGGATGTGCTGTGGTATCCACCATCTGGGTAAATGTATGTGGAACTTGATTCATCTTCATAAATTTTAGAATGAGCTAGCAAAAGGGGGGGATGAAACAAGCTGACAGATCTCCAGAAATCTCATGGGTTAGGTGGTAGGTCTGTTCTTAAAACTTAGGTAACTTCTTTTGCAATTGGTTGGTTTTCTTTTGTCACTAGTGATGATATCTAGGAATCTTCTTGTTGGGCTTATGGACTGCAATTCACTTCTTTGTTTGCTTATGTGTCAATACCTTGCTGGAAAATAGGTACGGTTCAACCTTAGACTGTGTACTTAGGCTGGGTACAAAAGGTGTCCACTTTGAGATGTCTCCCTGCTGTGTCAACACTGAAATTCCTTGGCACTTCTATGCTGTTTTGTTGTTGTTGTTGGTTTGTTTTTTTTTTTTACCATCACTAATGTTGATGCAGGACAATTTACAGTGCCTTTCAGGGTGGCAATTAAAAAAGCCGACAACCACACAGTCAATTAGTGGGGAAAAACGATCAATATAACATACAATGAGCCCTAACTAGCAGGAAGACGATTAAGACAGCGGAGATAAAACAGTGACCAGTGACAAGTGCTAAATCTCTTCCCAGGAAAGCAGGTGAGAAGAAAACACTTGGTCCCTAGGTATAGTTGAGTTCTTTCCTCAGCCTTGCTATTGTCTCAGCCCATCACCTTTTCCATATCTGTTAAGTCTCAAATTAGTTGTGTTACGCTTCTGGTCTCCTTCAGGACAATAGGTAATATTTCTGAAGCCAGTGTGAGCTGGTCTGCTGAAAGAGCAAAGTCAGTTTGGGCTTTCACGTTCTTGTGAGTGCTGTTTTGGTTGTGTAGGTGCTACCTGGTCAGTTGTAGCCTCATAATGTGAGTGGTTATTTTGACCAGCCTGCAAGGGCACTCAAAACCTCTTCTTGGACATGAGATTCAAAAACCACAGAAAAGATTTTCCAGGGTGTGAAGGTCTTTGGATTTTTCTGCTTGATGTCGATAATGAATTAGCATTATTGTGATGTGAATTGTACTGTGCTACGGTTAAGGAAAGTCATGACTCCAAACTGCTTTGGCCTTGCAAAGAGCAAGGGAAATGCCTCTGTGAGGGCTCTGGGCTTCTATGGCCACAGGCCCCGGGCAGACATGTGCTGTATGTTGAGCCTGGCCATGCCCTAAGTATTTGCCAAAATGAGAATTATACAAGTTATGCAAGTATGCCCAAGATAGAAAGATTTAATGTACCCTGTATCTGCCAAAGGCTTCTAAGACCCAGAGGGGATAGTGATGCACTGAGGGCAAATCTTTTAATTGTAGTATCCATGTCTGCTTGATTGATCTGATAGAGTCTTGAGGAGAATTTTATAGGTTTAATGTGCATCAGCACCAGAGCTGTGTTTCCTTTCTCTTTGGTGCATTAGTAGTGTCGTTCATAAGTGTTCCCATGCTGCCCTGCCTTACCGTGGGAGTGAAAAGTGCAGAAGTTCATGAATAAGTTATAACCTGTACCCTATTAATAGTCCCACTGATGATATGTTATGGCAATCCTCTACTTCCCCCCACTCTCCAGCTTAACTCTTACCCTGCCTGTCAGGAAGTGCACTGCAAAATGCCTTCCCTGATGCTGCTGCAAAAGCTGAGTGCCCTTCCAGCTCTTGATGAGCTGTGGACTTGCATGGCATCTTTTTTTCCTTCCTAAAGGGAAGCATCTCTCTATGTTGTCAGAGTACTTGCTTTTCTTTTGGAGCCAATGAAGTTGGGACTTTTCAGGGCAGACCCACAGTTTTTCATTCCATCTTATTGCTGAAACACACCTGGTGCTGTGATGCCTTAATCTCAGCCAGGGTAATAATGGTGTTTTCCAAGACTAATGTTTAAAGCCATTATGATAATCAGGAAGGTGTCAGAGGGTGTTGGCTGACATAACCTTATTCAACAGGAGGGAGAATATGTCACTTACACAGCACCATTAAGCTTCTGACTTCTAAATGGTTGTTATTAAGAGCAAGATAGGTTAGGAAAATGCTACCTGACTTTATGGAGGTGCTTCCCCTGAGATTTCAGGGAGCTTTCAATTGTGTAATGGTTAATGCCAGAGTGATATGTACAAGCTTTGTTCAGACTATAGTAAATGCCTCACCACTAATTCTGCTTAAGGAACGCAGTTCCTTGTTCTTTCTGTGGGGCTATGTTTTATTCCTCCCTCCCTGATGCAACTGCATCACTTATTTCCTCCATTCTATCTGCAAGAGAAAACTCTTCAGGTGAGTTGTGAATAAGGCTCTGTGAATGACTGTAAACCAGATCTTCATGTTTGCCTACGTCAGAAAAATTTCTAGAGAATAAGTTTGTTGGATGCTGCTTAACTCCACTGTCACTAACATAGCCCAAATGTAGAGCCTTGACAGCAGGGCTACAAATAAGCTGGCCACAACCAGGTGTAATTCAGCAAATTAATCAGATACTTGTGATACTGATTTAAACCTTCAAGAACCTTATGAAACTTTTAGATAAGATAGGTTTGAGGGCCGTTCTTCGAGGTTGGATTCGAAGCTTTCTATATGCCACATGCACAAGTACAATCCAGAAATCTTCAGTGGTTCTCAACCAATTCTCACTGCTTATCTAAAGAGCACCTGCATGGCTGTATGTCTTTACCATGCTGGAGCCTCATCAGAGTAAGCGTTAGATGTGAAAACTGGTGACCGTGACCACTGAATGGGAAAATGCTTGTGGAAGAGTCTTTATGAAGGTGTGCTGATCCCAAGCTGCCTAAACCCTCTAAAATTGAGTTATAGAAAGTACTTTGAAAGTTACTCTATGCAACTTCAGATTTCCTAATTGTGTGTCTTGTGTGAACAGAATTGAACGTTGTTTCTTCCCAATTAATATACACAAGGATTAATTTTAATTTTATGGCAGAACAAGTGATTGTTTGCTTCTGATCCAGGTTGCACCAAGACTGCAGCTAGATTTATGGGAGGGAAAGTGGGGAATTCATCAGGTATTTAGAAACATATGCCCCACAGAATCTCTGACACTACCGAGGAAAGCTTTATAAGCTAGCCCAGATAGATGGAAAGCTGTGATAGGTCTTCGGCTGAAGGCATTGCCGAGATATTACAGTGATAGTCATGTTAGAAAAGATGATAGATTAGATGCAGCCCCACTGGAGGGGGCATGTGTGCGTAGACTGTTGAGTGCTCTGTGCATACAGAGACGCAGCTCTGGAGCCATCACTTAGCAGCTCTGAAATGTCTGTACAATTTTTTATGCTGTAATTTTGTATTGTTCATAAATATTCATAGGTACCGCTGCTTCTCTTGATCATATTTTAGTGAAGCAGTACAGTCTGTTGGTTAGGAAATGAAACTTGGAGCCATTCAGAGCTCCAAACTTCCGCCCAAATGGATTCCCAGTGGCTGTAACTAGGCACTTAACCTCATCCTGCTCCGGTTTTCCTATCTGTAGCTTAGCTATCACGTTAATAAGTGCCCCCTTGCAGGGGAACGGAAGGGATTAATTAATGTTTGCGGAATGACTCGAGCCCCTCTGTTGAAAGGTTCCTCAGAAGTGCAAATGGATTATTGTTATTAGGACTCTTCTCCATACTGAGTCACCTCAAAGAGAAATGCCTGGCTCTCGTTAACCATCCTGGGGCTGGATCAATATGGGTGTGAGACATCTCCATGTTTGGGAAATGGTGTTCCCATTCTCTGCATTTTAGACAAGTTCCACCATGTTAAACTCGGCCAAGGTGGAGATCAGAGCACCAACTGGTTAAAGTGAAGGGGGGAGGACGGAAGGAGTGGAAGTCCCATGCTTTTGAGGAAAATCGGCACTGAAGTCCTGGGGACATTATGTTAATGGCATTACTCAATTTCTGGAAGCAATGCTGATTAAATATTCATTGACTTTGATTATACTGAAATTAGGACTAAAGTGTGAACTCAAATTGAGTGGAATAATGGCAGTGTAAATAATGCATACTTTCTAAATTGAAAACACCAGCTTGTGCTCTGCTCCCCCTCTCCCCACCCCCTCAGTTTGTCATTGTGCCATTTGTTTAGGAGATGATTATACTGATGTGTGCATATCTAGCTATCGTTTTTACCAGCTGGGGGAAAATGTGAAATTAAAGGTTTTCCACATTGTTTGCTTTTCCTTAGTATTGGAAAACAGAAGTAAATACAGTGCAACAAAGACTAAGCTAGTTTCTTTGTGAGAGACCACAGCATAAACTAGAAGAGGATTGGTCCAGCTGTCAAGGTGTAATCTGGGGTTTGGGGTCAGTTCTCTGGTCTACTGAAGGCTACTTATGTGACCTAGAGGACAGCATGTGTTCTGGCAGCATGTTGGAGGCTGACGCATGATCTTTCATAGAGGTGAGGTTTTAAGGAGTCTTGAAGGTGTGACAGGTGCTAACATATGCCTCTGTCCATGCAGATAGCACCTAACTCCACTGTAGTTCTCCTGAGGTAGAAGAAGCCTACCAGTCTCTGGAAAACACGCTCACTGCATGGGATAAGAGCCACCTCCCTACCACCAGATAGGCTGTGTTCCCCAGCCACCTCCATCCATTCAGTCCTCTCTCTGTGTGAGGGCAATAGTTATTAGCCTTGATGGAGCCACTGCCCCCACTCAGACCCCACTGGTACTAGGAGGGGGCTACAAACCCCATCTGGCTTTGGGACTACATGCATCCAGATGTGCCATACCAACCTTCTGCAGACCTTCTTGCTTATATTTCTCTTTCTAATAATGCATCTTCTTGGCTTCTAGGAGGGTGATGCATCAAAAGCATTTCTTTTATTAAAAAAAAAAAAACTCTTAATCCTGTAAAATCAGAAGAGTATTATTTTTAATACAATACATAATACAGAAGCTGCACGGCAGCTCTGGATGGCAGGGTTGCCAATCAGTTGCTCGTGTGCTGGGAGCTGTGTGGGTTCATTGGGCCCAGGACTACACATTACAGAAACCAAACCAGTGTTGGTTTTTTGGTGTTTTTCTTTTTTTTAAGTTCACATGCTGATTGCAAAGAAGGAGCCCATTAAAGAGCAAATCGTTTAAGGCATAGCCTTCCTTCAAGCCCCAGGGAACCTGCTTTCTGTGACAGCGTGATGGAAGGGTTTCTTATTCATATTTGGCTTTTCCCTATGCAGCAGGGCCTCGTCGCTACCTGAGATTTACTCTATTGTGAAGTTCTCACTGGAAAATAGAGGGAATACACACCCAATCTGCCACACCACATAGATTATTTTTTTGGAGCCTCTTTTTCTGAAGACTTGCTTTCTCATCCTGTCCAGATGAGGTGGGTGGTGGTGGTTTTGCTTTTTGTTTGTTCCTAATGACCAGAAATTCCTGCTCACAGGAGGAGGCTTTGGGGCATTTTGCATTACAGACTCTTCTGTTCTGCAAAATGCCTTTTCTTAAAACTGCTATTCACAAATCAAAGCGAAGTTGCCATCTGATTAAAACTTTGTGGGATTAATTCCTTTCCTCCTTTTAGTTTCACCACTGCAGCAGAGGAGGATAACAGCACAGTTTCCTATAAACATCTGGACTTTAGGAAGTTAACAAAGTGACATTTGGTATGCTGAATGATAAACAAGTGTGGGGGAATTTGCTCAGATGTAAAACAGAGATTTGTGTTTGAGATTGTGCAGTGGTTATAGTTTTCTGATTTCTATGAGCTGACAGACTTTTTTTTTCCCAAGGCTTTAAGAGCGTCTCGCATTCATTTTATTTTATAATGAAATATTCAGAATTGTATCATCCCACCTGAACAGATGCCAGGCTCAACATTGCCACTTAGTACTAACTCACTGTTGCGCGCCCAATAAAACACTGGGGCACATCTCCAAGAACTACTAGATCTTAGGAAAAGATGATACATTTTAAACAGAAGTCATTGGTCTTTTTTCCCCCTCTTTATAATAAATAAATAAATGTGTTTCCCACAGAGTTTGTTCTACTTGAAGAGCTCTTGGCTGTGCTTTGAAGTGGGTTGGGTGTTTGATAAATGTGTCTCTGCAGTCTTGACTGTTCTTAGTTTTTCCCTACCTTCCTCGGGGACGCGCTGCATGGGGAGTAGGTGAATGGTCCTTGGGAGCTGCCTGCTCTATGGGGTGTTTTCCAGCTATCTGTGCTCCTGTGTGGTGTTTTGTTAGGCTTGCAGATAAATGCAGCTCTTTTTGATCGACAGGCTGACATGAGTTTCTTTTCTCAGCTGTAACTTACTATCAAACTAGGAAGCTATAGCTGTAGCATCCTGGGTCAAGTCTTTGCCCTGAACCAATGCACCAGCAGCCCTGGTGCAGAGCCCTGTGCTCTGGAAGCACTCAGATTCTTGTTTTCTGAAAGTTTAGGATCTGTGTCTTTTCTTTTTTTTCAAATCTCTTTGCAGCTTGGCACAGCACACACGTACTTAATAATCTCAGCTTGTCTCTGTGTAAATAATTAATCAGAAAGGGAAAATAATATAAATCCTAGATATCATATTGCTATTAAAATTGCAGAAGCATTAGTGCATCAAGTAAGTATTGTTTCTGTAATTAGATAACCTTTCTGGGCTGTATCAGCGTTTAGAATGGGGAACATATGACCATCTGCTTGGAGGCAACCACGGTAAGAAGGAGGAAGCTTTGTTTCATTTGAAGATGTGGATTTCCATGCAGAGAAAAGGAATTAGCCTAATATAGAAGCAGAGAAAATTCATGCCTCTCTTAGTCCTTGGCTCAGAGAAGCCATTTTTCTGAGAGCTGCCTATTGTGAGGCAGTGAAGGTATGCTGGTGCTTATCCCAGGTCAGATTGAGTCAAGTCCTGAAGCTGGGCAGGTGTCTGCAGCCCTGGGCTGCATAGGTGCTCCCATATCAGAGGTGTTCCCTGGGCTGGCTTTCCACTTGAAACAATCATCTCCAAGGATGAAGTGAAGCAGTGGGGATGGCAGGTCCTCAGTCACATAGCCTAACTCTACAAGACTTTTGCCCATGTTTCTAGTTCTTCCCCTTGGTTTCAGCACTTCTGATCTGCAGAGAAATAAGCACATGGGGGGAGGATGCTGTGATCACCAGACTCTTGCCTGTGACTTAAACCTACTTTCTGTTGGGCAAATATGGACAAATACTCCGTTTCCCCAGCCGTGTGATACTCCTTTCGGGTTGCTCCATGCCTATTAGCATCTACACACTGAAAAGCACAAATTCTAACCGTGGTTCACTTTTTGCATAAACGATGCTTCCTTTTTTGTTGAAATGCTGATGAAATCCCGTTGGGATATTGCTGAAGTTCTGCAAGAATGGTGTTCTCAGTAATACCAAGAAATCCAGTTTCTCACTTGCATGCTGATGTCCTAGAACTTACAGTATTACAACTAGGCTTTCATATCTGGTTACAATACTATGACTATGCAGACTTTTCACCCCATTGGAAAAGATGCACGAGAGGTTTTTAATGTGTTTGCTAGGCGACTTGGGCTCTCCCCACAGGGATGGAAGTGGTCTGGACCTGGCTTTTTCCTGAGGAGAGACCTGGGTTTAATTCTGCTTTACCGTGGATAACATATGAAAAAGAATCTGGCTCTGTCACCACTCCTATTGCTGCATATTTTTTCCATATGGCAAAGCTAATATATGGTTAGTGGAAATTAGAGTATTTCTATTGCACAGGTCCAGAGCTGAATTAGAATGGATAGCATTGCCCAGGATAGAGACAAATGGACAGATGCTTGAGGAGCATCTTATTTAGCATTCATCAGATTTATACATGGTAATAGTCAATTCTACTAACTCGTACTCTCAAAAGTGGGAAGCTTCTCCACAGGTTAATTTAAAGTGGATTTTTCAGAGGCTCCTAAACAGATTAGGTATCAATCCTATTACCTTTGAATGGGAACTGAACGCTTTTCTTTATTAGGTTCTTTTGAAAATCTATCACTTAAAGATCAATCAGTAGAATAATTACAATTGGACTGTATCTCAGTTGCAAACAATTGGCTGAAGTCTGGGGCTATTTTCAAGTGTCTAAATCACTCTTGAATGATTTGAAGAAAAAAGAACTTGTGTGGGTGCTGGCTTGGTGGGTGAGTTTTGCAGCCTCTGCTCTCATTCAGATGTAACTGCTAGAGTGAATTAACTCCTCCCAAAAACAAAACTCCAATAGAACCGATGGTCATTTTACTTTTTCTCTCCTTGGGGACAATGACTGTGGAATTGTGGTTGTGATAGAAATTCTCAAACAATCCAAACCTCTCGCTGATGGTGATGGGATGATCCATGCCTCCCCTCTTCCATTTCAAGAAAGTCTGGGGACTGGAGTTTTGTAAGATGGCTTCTGGATCCATGTCCCACTCTCCTGAAGGTTTCTGAGCTGGACAAATCTTGCTTTTTACTCCCTCTGACCCTTCCTCAGCTACATGCATGCATATATATTTGCTGTTGCCAATGAAGACTAAGAAAAACGCTTCCCTTCTTGTCTACAAATGGGCAAAGGGGAAAAAAAATCTATCTGTAGTAACACTTCCAGTGTGTTTTTTTCTTTGAAGCATGTGATGGATGGAGCTGGTCAATCATCCAACAGCTCGTTAAGGTAGTTACATGGGATGAAAACTCCAAATCAACAATAAATTATCCTGCAGCTGCTTCCGAGTTCTCCAGCACATCCTATCACAAGGATACTCCATGAACAAATGTTTCTATGGGCAACACGTGTTCTTCTGATAGCTCTTCATCAGTGTTCTGCTTTGTGAGCTCAGGGCTTCTGCCAGGTGGGTTAGTGGTAGACTATAGAGGATCTGCTTTTCTGCAGGGGGAAAGCAGTGGGGCTGCCCATTGCAAAGGAATATGTGCTGGATGTGAACTAGTCAAAGAATTTAGTCTCTTGTTTACACTAGCTGGTGATCTGAATTTCAGCGTGGAAATCCATACATATGCAGTTCTTGATTTGCTGTTAGTATTTCCTGTGAGCTGAAATGTGAAACAAAAATAACACTAGTATTCCTTCAAAGTGATAGCAGATGAATTGTTCCTGTTACACGAAGAAATGAAACGTGCCGTGTGATCTGTTGGACTTAAAATAGAGTCGCATGTGCTAATTTTAAACTGCTACCAGTTTTTAATTATTACACCTTTCAGAGT